>NW_019396394.1:0-82382 GCF_000591075.1 Eurytemora carolleeae
CCCCCCCCCTTTTCTTGGAAAACTTCCAGTGAGCCTGGTGCAAAAGATACAAATAATTAAAGATGAACGTAAGTAATTGGTTTTTTATTCGAACTGAAAATTATGGACGAATGAATGCTCTAACAGACGACCTGACCCAAAATATCAAATTATTTTCTTGAATTATAACAAAAAAAAATATTAATCACGTTCAGCTATAGGTTGGAAATAAAATGTTACTTATAAAACCTATACTAGTTCAGTTAATTTAATTAAGTTTAACTAAGTTTACACGTTCATTTTGCCCAGTTACATATTATCATTCAGAGATACGGGATCCTTTCAATTCAACACAACATTGTACTTTGATACTTTAAGGTGTGACAAGCCAAAAACAAACTTATTTAACAAATAATTTAAAAAAAAAACACTTAAAATTAAATTCAAACCAACAAATGTGAGCTCATAAATCACAAACGGAAAAAAATGGAAAAAGACGATGGCGAGGAACAAACTTTTTTGGAGCATAAAACAGGTTTACTTTTTGGAGCATAAAACAGGTTTACTTTTTGGAGCATAAAACAGGTTTACTTTTTGGAGCATAAAACAGGTTTACTTTTTTGGAGCATAAAACAGGTTTACTTTTTGGAGCATAAAACAGGTTTACTTTTTCTTAGGATCTAAATGATTGAAAAAAACTCAATTATTTTGAGGAATATGTATAATGTATAAACATATAAAAAACCCAATTTTGTATTGCGTCTAGTTTTTTACATTTTGTTGTGACTGGGAGAAAGTGTGAGAACTTAAGGGAAGACAATAATGCAAAAGAACGCAGGGAATGATAAGAAAAGGTCGGAAAGTACGGGGTTACCCGCAAAGGATGAGACTTCAGAGACAACTGTACGGACATTTTTCTGTAGACTTGTTTTATTCATTGTCAAATCTTATAATATTCAGTCACACCCAAAATACAAACCTAAATAGTTTTATCTAAGCCTTGAGTTTCAGGTCGTCATTAAGGTATCTTTTTTTCTGAGTAACCTTGAGGTAAGGTTGTTAATCGTTTTTATAAAATATCGAAAAGACGATAGTTTTTCTTTGCGTTTAATTTTTTTGTAAAAACGATAGTTCCGTTTTTACGAAAAATATGATCGTTTTTTGAATGCGAACCACTTGTTTTGAACTTTCAAAAACGAAAAACGATCATATTTTATAAATTTTATTTTTAAACGAAAAAAAAATCATTTCTGGAAACGTTTAAAATGAACATTTTTTGTTACTTGCGTTTTTATATCTTGCCGTAAAGTTCAATTTTTTACTGTTTTCCCACTCTTAACCCCCCCCCCTACCCCCTCCCCGCGCGCTGGTTCACTGTGAACCATATTTTCTTTTCGTTCCCTGGTTCCTGAAATTTCCTCACTTTCCTATAATTCTGTCCTGTTTTTCCTAATATCTGTGTTTATTTACACTATTCACCAGTATTTTTAGAGGTTTGGGTTCAGTGATTTTCGAATTGTCATTCAGAATTTATATATTCATTCATTCATCCTTACTCTCTTCATTTATCTTTCTGGTTTTCCAATTTCAATTTTCTGAGTTCAGGTTTACAATAGTAATCTGGAAATGGATTTCAACGATTGTTTTTTTCTTTGCTTTAATAGTTTAACAAGATGAATGTCGTATTTGTTATTTTACTTAAAACAAGACTGTAGGCATAACTACAAGTGATCCTCATTGCAAAGATGGCTATGCCCAATGCAAAGATGGCTATGCCCGTTGCAAAGATGACTATGCCCATTGCAAAGATGAATATGCCCATTGCAAAGATGACTATGCCTATTTAGCAAAGATGACAATGCCAATTGCAAAGATGACAATGCTCATTGCAAAGATGACTATGCCCATTGCAAAGATGACTATGACCATTGCAAAGATGACAATGCCCATTGCAAAGATGACTATGCCCATTGCAAAGACGAAGATGCCCATTTCAAAGATGACAATGCCCTTAGCAAAGATGGCATGACTATGCCCATTGCCCGATTCACAACAGTGACCTTGTGAGCTTTGGCTGATAAAGTATAAAAAGATATCAATGGTTAACATGTTGAAACTTGGTTATTTTCCTTTGTGGGTTTTTTACAAAAATGAACTGAGCATTTCTATAGAGCAAGAAAATATATAGGAATTATCAGGATGAAACACTTATAAATCTATAAAAACGTCAATATTTAAGTTTGTGGCAAACACAATTTTAAAAGTGTTAAAAATTTCTGTAAAAGAAAGTTAGGTTACATAAATTTGTTAAAAATAGGGAAATGAGCCCGGATTGGGTCTCAAAATAAAAATTCTTTAAAAAATCTGAAAAACTTTGCTTTTCCCTTAATGAAACGCAAAAGAGGACGCACTTATATGTACTCTTACAGCTACAAAAGTTAAAAATAGATATTTTGAAATAGTCCGTCCATGAAGTTCTAAGAAAGAAATTGCAACCAAATATAGAATAGTACACTAGCAGCTTAGCGTAACATTATAATTTCCAGATTTAGAATTTTTTACTCAATCAATTTCTTGCTCGAATGTTATTAAATTGCGTGCAGCGAAACTCTTTTCACAAGTTTTTTTTTGAATTTAGAAATGAAACAAGTTTGTTGAATCCAGCGTTCAATTGAGGTTGTCCTAAAAAAATACAGCTAGGAATTGAGTTTTTGCCACAAACTTTTATATTTTAATATCTATATATTAAACATGATGATTAAAAGCATATTTATTATACGACACATTGAGATATAATTGAGATACCCGGTTTGTATTAAATCTCTAATATAAGCATTTTTCTGATTTTTTTTTTATCAGAAAAAAGGTGAATACTTGAGCCTTTTTAGGTGTAATAGGATTCAATGTATCCTTTACTGTAAATAATTTTAACTTTCAACTGTACGTTGCTGTGAAAGTTGGTTGTGTTAATTTTTAATTTTGGTGGAGTTTTCTTTTAAATTGGCGCATTTAAAAAAAAATATTTTCCAGGATTTATTTTCAAATTTTAATTTTTCATAAACCTTCCCCAGGTTCATGTGTGGTCTTACAAAAAAAAACATTAGGCGCGATCGGTTCAGCTGTTTTGACTTTTATTGGTTAGACACCAGGCCAGAAAAGCAAAGTACATTTAGAAGAATAAAGATATACATTCGGTTTCATCCAAATTATGCATTGATCTTGTTATGTTATCGACCTTTATTTGTTTAGCAATCATTATAGATAGATAGTTTTAACTTGGATCGAACACCAACAAAACACATTTTAGTTTAGATTGACAATAAATTGTAAATAATCAATAGAGTAATTTGTAAAATTATATCAATTATATGATTTAAAACAGTAATTGAAAAAAATAGATAGAACTTTGCATGAGAGCTGCAACCTTTGGACCATTAGATTAAGTCAAATTTTTAATATTTCAAATTACGAATTCTGGTAAATATTTAAGAAAGTTTAGAATAGAAAAGTTGTATAAAGAAGGAAAAGATAAAGGAATTAAAAAAAATATTGTAATTATAAAATTTTAAAAAATTGCATACAATACTTACAGGACAATAATTTCATATAGTCAAACAAAAATTCTTTATTAATAGCAAAAAGTTGCACAGTTTTCCATAAAAAGTGTGATCTGTGAAAAAATCTTGTGTATACTAACTCCAACCTTATTTTCTATATTTAGCTTACAGTCTGTATTTAACAACATATATTAACCCAAAATCTATTTACTTCTTCAGAATTTATGTATCATGAAACATTATATATTTGACTATTTCTACATTGGATATTTTTTTCGGTAGAGAGAGAACAATTGTGCTGGAACAATTAACATGATATTGTGAATAGATCTTCCAGTCTCGTGATATTTCACCCTGCTTACATCTACTGTAGAATCTGAGATATTCTTATACTGCAGTAGAACTCTTCTTACATCTTCTCTTGTGCTGGAACAATTACCACGAAATTGTGAATAATTCGTCCAGTCTCGTGATATTTCACCCTGCTCAAATCTACTGCAGAATCTGAGATATTCTCATACTACAGTAGAACTCTTCTTACATCTTCTCTTGTGCTGGAACAATTTCCACGATATTGTGAATAGTTCTTCCAGTCTCGTGATATTTTACTCTGCTCAAATCTACTGTAGAATCCTAGATATTCTCATACTGCAGTAGATCTCTTCTTACATCTTCTCTTGTGCTGGAACAATTTCCACGAAATTGTGAATAATTCCTCCAGTCTCGTGATATTTCACCCTGCTTAAATCTACTGTAGAATCCTAGATATTCTCATACTGTAGTAGAACTCTTCTTACACGGCCATCTTCTCCAGGCTAAACTTCCTTTATCTTCATATTAATCTAGATTAATTACAGTCCCGGAGTAAGACGACATCTTCAACCATCACATTCTGACTTCTTTTCTCCATTTGTAGGATGGCACAAGATTCGGAAAAACCTGAGCTTACCATTTCTACCAGAATACTTGACAGGTCTTTTCCAATAATGTTGCTCTCTTTGTCAGCAATGGGTTTTCATCAAAATGCAAATGGAACTATTCACTCGCCAAAGACATTATATTCTTATACCTAAATCTTTGCAACCTGAAATTTGAATTCTTTGAAGATTTAAACTTTGACTTATCCATTTAGTGAGTTGTATCTCCTACTTGGAAAAGACGAAATCTGTTTATTAGACTAAACATAGAAAACTACTATTATTCACGGGAAGCCGTAGTACATTTGAATTTCCGTGCCGGGTCAACCTTTCCGGTCCCAGTTTGTATTGTACCTAGCTTTATGGACAGGACTAGCCGGTGCAACAAGATTGACGCGGTCAGACTTTATGCTTCATATTGGTGGAATTTACTTTTACTAAAGGGGTAGAGGTGCGTGTACATATCCCTGAAAAACTAAAGAGGAGAAATTCAAATTGAAAAACATTACTGGCACAATTTTGTGACTTTGTAGCTCCTCTAGTTTTAAATACGCACAAGCAAGAGAGGAGCAAATTTTTTTTTGTTTTCTTCAATAGCTCTTTTTTAAAGGGAGTTATGGCTCAATATGTAAATTATTTTAATCTTATTTGAAATATACTTTAGTCTGACGTGATAAAAACATGAAAAATGTCTCCTAGCATATGGTAGACTAGTCAGTAATGATTATATATCCAACCGGGTTTCAGGACATGTATACTCCGGTTGCCAGATAGAATATATTATTATATTTCATCAGTAGATATACCTTTTTATACCTAGAATATATTATTATATTTCATCAGTAGATTTGCCTTTTTATACTTAGATTATATAATCATATTTCATCAGTAGATTTACCTTTTTATACCTAGAATATATTATCATATTTCATCAGTAGATTTACTTTTTTATACTTAGATTATATTTTTATATTTCATCCATAGATTTACCTTTTTATAATACCTAGAATATATTATTATATGTCATCAGTAGATTTGCCTTTTTATGTCACAATGAGTTTCGGACATACTTTTTGATCCATCCAGTTCTAGGTTAAAAAAGCCCCCAAATTTTCATATGTTCTGGATATTTCGAAATTGTATTAAAAAATTATTATTTTAAAAGGATTGATTCTCATGATTTTAATTCTAAGGAAAAATGCTCAGACTCCGCATAATGAAAATTGATAAAATAAATTTTTATCAGTGATTTTCTGCATTTCTATTTTTACATCTAGTAAGGGTATCCTGCAATTTCTTTGATGTTACATAATGTGCAAATGTGCTGTAATTAGCTTGATCCTTTGATGCTACATAATCTGAAAATGTGCTGTATTTAGCTTCTTCTTTGATGCTACATAATCTGAAAATGTGCTGTATAAAGTAATTTCTTTGATGCTACATAATCTGAAAATGTGATGTATATAGCTTGATTCTTTGGTGCTACATAATCTAAAAATGTGCTGTATTTAGCTTGATTCTTTGATGCTACATAATCTGAAAATGTGCTGTATTTAGCTTGATTCTTTGGTGCTACATAATCTGAAAATGTGCTGTATTTAGTAATTACTTCGATGAAACAAAGAGTTTTTTTTTGAATTTTTATACGTGGTGTTTCCTATTTTTATTTTATATTTAATAGATTATCTTTTAAATAATTTTTTCTTTTACAAAGAAAATATTTCTTACAAATATTTTTATTGAAGATATTAAATACTGATGTTTCTTCTAAAAATTAAAAGGAAATTATTAAATTAAATTTTTGCTTTTGTTCCAAATAATTAATTAAAAATAATTCTTAGTAAAATTTAATCTACTAAAAACTAGATTTTAAATGTTATTTTTTCTGAAGTTGATAAATACAGATTATTGAAGGGAGTCTTCATATAAAAAAGAAATAATTACAATTTAATGTTTCCTTCAATTTACTAGTTCTAATTTTTCTAAGAGTAAATGACATTCCTTTGTGAAGAGCTAGTTTAAACATGAACCAGCTTAACCCTTTTCCTACTGGAAGGGGGGAGGGGGCAATAAGGTATAAAACTGAGCTTTTATAGTAACTGCCTGAGTCCTCAGACACACTGCCTGAATGACTACTTTTTCCTGTAACAAACTAAATCTTTGTTTTGACTCACTTTCAGTTCAGTTCAGTAGGATCAAATAAGTTTATAGAATAGAGGAATGACAATTTTTTTTATATATACTTGGATATATATCTGGATATATACTTACCAAAAAGGAATGATAATATCCGTAAAGACCTTTAAGTAAATTGTGATTGCTGATTTGTAATATCTCACACTTTCTAGTTAATTGAATAAAAATATGGCCGGATATGAAAATTATTATTGACAAGCGTTGCTCATAGTTACTCCCGCCGTTTACCAGCACTTGGTCGATTTTACCAGAAAACAAAATTTGGCTAAAAAAGTCGACCTACTCAAGTTCCCCAATCAAAATTTGAGGCAAATTGGTCCAGGAGTTCCTGAGTACGGACAAACGAACAGACAGAGACTACAGCTATATATATATATATATATATTTAATTTTAGTTAATTTTCTTTTATAATTTTCCTCTGTTAGTCGATTAATTAATTAATAAGCCTAAACAAAAATTTGTCGTTGCTCTTGCTAAAAATGACATTGTGATGTTGATATTAATTGATTGAAGACTTCGAGTTTTTTGAGATTAGTTAATATTTGTTGTGAAACCTAAGTTTAGTTATATTTTTCATGAAAATTTTAATTTTAAAATTCAAAATTAACAGATATATGAAGAATTTTGTTTAGATTTCAATTTATTAAATAAACCCACGAAATTGTTTAATTTTGAACGAAATAATTTGTATTTCCAGTAATTGTCAAAGCACAAAAAAGGCAGACCACATATTAAAAATAGGTTTACTAACATGAATGCCGCAAACTATTTCTGAGGCTAAAGACGACTTGAAGTATCCAATCAATGAATATCCATTTCTGTTTTTTTAGAGCAGCACTGTGCTATTTTAACAACTGTTTAATTATCTTATCAAGAAAGTTAAAAAAAAAGATATATTTACAGGGTGGCCCAAAAAACAGGGATTAAAATTCTTCAGCTCCAGTAATCCTTTAAAATGATTCGAAAATGTGATCCAGTATACAGTTCTTAATTCTAAAAGTGGTCGTTTAAGTAACTTGTAGTTTGATGCCTCCGTTTGGCGTAAAACTATGTCGATTGTTTACTTTCAACAATTAATAATTTCTATCCTTATATTAAAAAAAAAGTATGCTTAAATAATAATGAATAAAAAAATAGATTACTATGATGTTTATGTTTCAAATTGTTTCGTAGGGAGGCCGTAATTGAATGCCATGCAAAAAAAATCGTCTTGTTCTAATTAGTCCATTGAAACTGTTTGCAACCATAGGGCTGGGATTTCTTTTTAAGTTTCTCTTAATAGAGTTCTAGGCTTAGGACCACGCATACACCTTGGATTTCAGAAAGCTGAGAAGAAAAATCTGAGGAGGTTCAGATATATGTAGATGAATTGTGTTGTTTCATCTGTAGTTAACGGAGATCTGTTCGAATATTTGTCATAGTTTTCCACAAAATGGAAGTATTGGAAAACAAAAAACTTACTTAAAAGACCTATTCTAAAATTAAAAACTTTATACTTGAGCAAGAGTCATTTTAAAGGATTATTAGGGCAAAAACTTTTTACTGGAGCACGAGTCATTTTAAAGGATTATTAGGGCAAAAACTTTTTACTGGAGCACGAGTCATTTTAAAGGATTATTGGGGCCTAAAAACGATAATCTCTGTTTTTTTGGTTCACCCTGTTTATAAACAACTTAAAAACGCAGAATTGCATATATTAGCAATTTATCATAAGCCAAGATAAGAATTTTTGTGCATTTTTGCAATCTTAGGAATATCGTAATCTGCATGGGCCAAAAAAAATATGACTCAAGTGCTTTCAATATGTAATAAAAAATCCAACCTAAGAACTCTTATCGTCGGTTTAATGTTTTTTTTTAGATTTTGGTAAACCATATAAAGCAACTACGAAAACTGAATAAAAACTACAGTTGAGCGCAAGGTTATAATGCAAGGAAAGTTATTTTAGAGGTGTACGCATCTTTTGTACTGCAGTGTACTGTCTCTGGGCGGTAATGTAATCACAATTTAGATGTCGAAGCCTGACATGGGATCCATCTTTCACATAAAAAATCAATGAAATATTCTGGTCATATGAAACTATTATGTGAATTATCAAAATTTAATGCTTTCAACCTCCTCGGATACTAAACAAATACTGATGCATCTATTCTTGTTTACATATTCCGCCCAGAGAGAACTGGTTTCAATATGTACGCAGAGTATACGCAACTGCAATTAACTTTCCTTGCATTATAACCTTTATTGAGCGGATCTATTTAATCTTAATTTAAGTACCTTGCTTAAATAGATCCAAACTGTTCTAAAATATTGCTTCAATTTCTTGACCGGGTCGACTTTGAAGCGTTTTAGTCATTAAGGTTACGCCACTAACTCATTCCTACTTTTTTGTAGTCCTTGACATCTACATATAAGCGCGCGCAATAAAGCATCGGTTTTCAGCTTTTGCTTCAAAAAAGTAGCTTACAAAATTGTCATCACTGTGAATGAAGAAATTATTAATCTTATATTAAACAAAATCATTTAAAATGCTTTCCTAGGATAATGTTAAAAAAACATTATTAATAGAAAAATCTAAATTATTACGTCTAAAGTTAAAAACATGGGAGAAGTTAGAACAAATTATCATGTAACATAATCTATCATTATTGACACCTAGGATAGGCAAAAACGAAAAACAAACTAGGTTTGTCTCCAAACATAATCAATAATATTCAACTTCTCCATCACATTTTTAACATTATTCAGAATAAAATGTAAAAATTTTCAAAGTTTTGCTAGACATATGAATTAATGTCTAATCATCATTATTTACAATTACTTTATAGGGAAGTTAAGAAAATTTTACTTCACCAAGGGTTCCAAAGACCAATTTTGTCATAAATGATATAACTTTAATTGAAATATCATTGATCCTTAAATTTAAAAGTGCTTACATTGAATATCGAGATCAAGCTTTCAACATAAAAGATTCTCTATACAAAGTCCCGATCTCCAGTCACATACTGAGCATCAAATGATTTTTTAAAAACTTTGACCAATAGTTTAGAATATCAAAGCTTTATTTACAATTAGATTGAATTTTGAGACAAGATGTCAGTTTCTCTAAACAAAATCCAATTTAAATACGTTTTCGTTCAATTCTTTCATTTTGTTTAAATACATTATTCATAAATAATCATTAATTCTCAGACAGAAGTAGAGACATTGTTTTGAATAAAAACTGGAGTTCCATATAATCTAAATTTAATTTGCGTTAAACCAAAACAAATGATTATTATTTGATCTTAGGCGTTGTTGCGCCGAAGCCATTGCAAATCACATTTTTGAAGTGCATCGAAAACATTTCTAAAGGATTAAGGTAAGGTGGTATTTTTAAAACATATTCTATCATAATTCGAGTGTAGGAAGAAAGCAGCATCATCGGAGTTCTACCGGAGACCCCGTCCCACCGGAGACCCCAACCGCTACCATACCAGAGACCCCGACATTGTCAACGGAGACCCCAAAGTTTTTATCGGAGACCCCAAATAAATAATTAACATTTTTGAAAATGTAAATTTTGTTTTTATGGCATAGAAACCTATATAAATTTATTTTATCATAAACTTTTAAATTTGGATATTATTTTATGCATTTACAAAGAAATCAACAATTGTAATCTTTGCTCTGTTTATCAATAAAATGCATAAAACTATATCCAAATGTAAAAGTTTATGATAAAATAAATTTGTTAACATTTAATACAATCAAGAGCATTTAAAATTTTCAAAAATGTTAACTATTTTATTTGGGGTCTCCGATGAAAACTTTTGGGTCTCCGTTGAAAATGCCGGGTCTCTGGTAAGGTGGCGGTAGGGGTCTCTGGTGGGACGGGGTCTCCGGTAGCACTTCGGTGATGATGCTTTCTTCCCGGACTCTCATAATTCTCCATATTAAATATAAACATAATGGGCGTTATTGATTGTAAAAAAGTTATTGCGAAATTTTTTACTTTTTATACTTTGTTTAATAATTGTACGGCTTTGATTTTTAGCAAATTTATTTGCCTATAGTATATACTATTTGCCTATAGTATATACTATTTGCCTATAGTATATACTATTTGCCTATATACTAGAAATGTTGTACTTTTCTTAACTCTCAATGGTTCTGCAACAAGAGGAGTTATGATTGACAACTAAATTTTATTTCAACATGAAATTTATTTTAATTTGAAGCAAAAAACAAGATTGTCAAATAATTATTTTTTTTGTAATTTAAATTCCCCGAAAACATGTGTCATCTTATATCTTAGAATAGTTTCTAATTAAGAATTTTAATATTGCTCAGAAAGAAATTAAAAGTTCTAATTATTTATAGATCTTTGTCTACCCTTAGTAGATATGACCTTTTGTAATTAAAATAGATTGCACATCTTAACAATTTTAAAATTATTTAGACGTTGCTGCACTTTCAGACCCTATAATTATTTTGTTTCTTAATTTTACTTTCATAACAACACTTTTTTTGTAATGCATATTAAAAATAAAGCACAAGAAATTCTCATTTTTTATCAAACTTTTTCTAGAAGCTTATTTTTTGTTCCGAGCCGCCATAACCCCTCTTTTGGGTCGTAACTCGTATGGGGTTCTACAACAACTATGGGCTCAATCGGATTTTTTGCTTATTAACCTGCAAAATTTAATTAATAAAATGACGAATTTGAACTGCACAGAGTTAGTTTAACTTCGAATTTCTTATTCTTCGACGGTTCAACTTAGCCAGTTCAGCCACCTCTTGCTATTTACTAATTTGGCTCTTACTATTTACTAATTTGGCTCTTGATTTTACAGATGGTTCTGGGCGGACTTTAAACAGCCCCACTTGATCTGGTTGAAGTTGATTTTCTTCTTCCAGAGTGCAAGCCTGGTGGTTCTTTATCCTTACCTTGTCCTTCATATGCGCGCTCTGGGACTATCCGTAGAGGAGGTATACTAGAGAGCAGATAACCAGAAAACAGTAGAATAGGAAGACGACATTAAAGCAATAATGAAGTGCTTTTGATGTTATTACAAAGCAAATAGATTTTCTAGCAAGTTATTAAATCACTTATTTAGTGAAATAGGTCTGTTTACACTACACCATTGCTATGCTTCATGTTCATTGGACAATTTAAAGTCTAAACATGAATTTAGAAGTTCACATCCTATTCCAGAGTTTTATGGTTATCACTGTAGAATATTTATTATAAATTTATGTTCCAGTAACTATTGTAAATTTATGTTCCAAGTAGCTATTGTAAATGTTGTACTATGTAGTACATATTAATGTTTATGTCCAGGTAGCTATTGTAAATACTGTTGTACCATGTGGTACATATTAATGTTTATGTCCAGGTAGCTATTGTAAATACTGTTGTACCATGTAGTACATATAAATGTTTATGTACATGTAGCTATTATAAACACTGTTGTACCATGTAGTACATATTAATGTTTATGTACAGGTAGCTCTTGTAAATACTGTTGTACCATGTAGTACATATTAATGATTATTTCCAGGTAGCTATTGTAAATACTGTTGTACCATGTAGTACATATTATTGTTTATGTACAGGTAGCTATTGTAAATACTGTTGTACCATGTAGTAAATATAAATGTTTATATACAGGTAGCTATTGTAAATACTGTTGTACCTGCGGCAGATATCATTGGCCCCACTCTGGCCGGACTAATTGCTGATAAAATCGGGAATTTCAGGTAAACAATTTTAGTAAATTTTTTAAAATTTCTTAATTCACAATGGTACCCAAAAATCAGAAATGAAAAAGATATCAAAGTTCTTAACTTTGAAAGTTAATAATTTCCAATTGCTAATGCTCCCTCAATAAAGATTCACGGATTTCTTCTGCAAAAATAATTGGGGAAAATTTAGAACTAAAATTTAATAAATAAAAGTTTTTATGGATCGACTCTCTTGAAATATTAATAAGTACACAGATTTTATCATACTTGAAAGTGAACAGTTTTCAACAATTCTGAAGAAGAAAGAAATCCCAAAATAGGAATGTATAACAAAAGTTTAAATTTCTAAATTAGCGTTCTATGTAGAACGAGTAATTCTAGTGCTTTAAATCAACACAAGGAGAATTGTTTTTAGAAAATAAAAAGATGTCGAAATTTTCGTTTTTCTTGAAATTAGAAGGAATTCAGAAAACAGGGGGGAAAATGTGAAAGAATGTTTGCACTATACAGGCTGGATCTCGAGTTTAATATTTGATCTTATCTTTTTCTTAATCTTAAAATTATTTTAATATTTAGATTGCAACTAAGAAAGTATCTAAATTATGCAACCAATCAGAGTGTCGATTATAGAAACCAAACAGTCAATCAGAAGCCGGAAAATTCAAATTTTTCGCGCCATTCAATGAGAGAACTCTTATTGGTCGAAATCGAATAAGGAAATCCAAAAAAGAAAGAAAACGGGCGGAGAAGCAGATATCAAAAGTGCCCAAAGAGGATAATTAGATTAAGTGATCATGATGAAGGTATCCAATTCTAAAGTTTCATAGATGGTAAAAAACTATGATATTTCAAGCTTTGACTATTTCTGTTTGAAAATTTTTTAGTGTTAAAGGTCACACAATACAAAAGGTTGAAAAGATAAAGGTATACACAATACACAAGGTTGCAAAGATAAAGGTATACACAAGGTTGGAAAGATAAAGATTTACACAATACACAAGGTTGCAAAGATAAAGGTATACACAATACACAATGTTGCAAAGATAAAGGTTACACAATACACAAGGTTGCAAAGATAAAGGTTACTCGATACACAAGGTTGCAAAGATAAAGGTATACACAATACACACGGTTGCAAAGATAAAGGTTACAAAATACAAAAGGTTGCAAAGATAAAGGTTACAAAATACAAAAGGTTGCAAAGATAAAGGTTACACAATACACAAGGTTGCAAAAATAAATGTAGATACAAATAGAGTTTGTGACAAGTGCTATGATCATATATCCTGATTAAAAGTTATTTAATTCTAGAACTAGCTAGAGAACCCAGCGTTGCCCAGGGTACTCAATACTCATAGTTACTCCAGCCGTTTACCCGCACTTAGTTGTTAATTACCATTTTAGCTTTTTTATATAAAAGTAGAATTAATCATAACTTTAAAATCAAGCTAGAAAACATTCCCGTGGTTCTACCAAGTTTTCCAATCAAGACAATCAGAGATAACTGCTTTACATCTATATATAAAGTTAAAATCATATTTTAAACACCCTCTCCAGTAAAATTGCTGGTGTCCTATATAATTTGGATTCATTTCTTTTTCTATCAAAATATTAGAGCTCGTCAGAAATAATTTAGATTTATGACATATATTGGGAAAGAGTTTATAAGGTCAGAGGATACATCATTTTTTAAGGTTGGCCATCACATTTGAATCCGCTGAATTCAATATGATCTATGTTAGTATAAATTAGATATGATTTACGAATACCAAAGTTTACAGGAATACAAAACTAAAATACAAAAAATTTAAGCACAGATTATATATAGGGGGGTTTGAAATTCAGTCAAACCAACAAAAACGAAAAAAAATTAATATGATACAATAAAATTAAAATTAACATTTAAAGGACTAAATAGGTAAAGGGATTAGAGACAACATCAAAAAATCTTTTTTTTTAAATCTGCTCTCCTTTGAAAGGATGTATTGTTTAGGGTTTTCATGTCAGGATTAACAGCACTAGGTGGAGCAGCTAGTATTCTTCTTCTTCTTATTCCAGCTAAGGTGACGATAATAATAATAATAATATTAATAATAATAATATAATCATGATAATAATAATTATAACATTAATACTAATAATTATGATAAAGATAGTCATAATAATTTGATAACAATAATAATAACAATAATAGTAACAATGATATTTATGGTAAGATGACTTACAGATGTTGGCTGTAGAAGCAATTAAAGAATTATCAGAATTGAACATTTTTTAAGCTTTAAAAAGAACGACTTCTTCAATGATAATGATCCAGTAAAGTGTTCAAGGTTAAAGAAATAAAACGTCTATGACAGACCTTAACCTTTATGTATATTCTGTAAAATAAATAATATAATAGTTTTAAATTAAAAAATATTAATGTTAGATGACAGAATCGATAGTCCTCTGTTGTACAGGAAACAGTACAGTACAGTTGTGTACAGGAAACAGTACACTAAATCTTTGTACTTCGAATAGTTCACTAGATTACTGTGCCTCAAACCAAATCAATTACTCCAGGAATGAGAATCTACATTGAATAAATCAGTTTCATAACATTCTTTTTGTAAGAATTGGCATTAATTGGGTTCAGGTGTCAGCTGCACAGAATATAATTAACATTAATATGATTAGTCATTAAATATAAAGGAAGAATATGCCAAATTTCTACTTTTACTTCTCTGAAATACTTAGACATAGTTGTTCTCTGGGGACATGTGAGTTACCAAAAAAAAACGATGGGACAAAACAAACAAACAGATAAGCAAAGTAATGTGAGTGGCCACAAAAAATGGGTCGTTTTCTCTCTTTTGACTCAAATGACTATATGTAAATATAAATTTATATTTATATATATATATTTATATTAAAGGGACAGTAAATCCGTCATTGCAATTGACACTCCGATTTAGGAGTTAAATCGACAATTGTCTAAATATTGATATTCAACAAATTCGGTCAAATTTCCATGTGGATATTTCAACATGTGCTAGTGTTCATTCAGGCCCATTCAAATCCTTTTCACAACTACCATTCTCATCAGGAAATTCAAGAAAACATATATATTTTTCATCTAATATATATATATATATATTTTTAAATAAATGGAAGTACCTTTCCCTCAAATGTAGCCATAACATGTTAGTTTTCATTAAAAACCAAATTTTAAATTTTTTAATCACAATTTTTCTTGAAATGTTTATTTTTCTTTGAAAATATGGGTCTAAACTTCCATGATTGTCTGAAAAAAGGACTTTGTAGGGTTACCTTTGGTAAATTCGGGGGGAAAACGTATCTAGAAATGTTCTTTTTTTTAATAGTAATTTCATAATTTCCACTGGATTCAGTATTGTTTAGAAAAATAGAAAATTTCCTTTTCCTCTAAGTTGTCTCTTTATAATATTTTTAAAGGTATCTTCGATAATTCTGAGAAGAAAATATTATTTTTTTATCTTATTTAAATTGGGCTGTAAAGGAAAAATAAAAGGGTGAATAGGCTGAAACCTGAACATTTTAGGAGTTGATCGAGACCCATAAGAGCTCTATCTGATGTTCCTGTCTCGAGAAATTGACATAAAACTGTGTCTCCGATCTGTACATGTGACAATGATACTGCACTGTTATTGGTGGGAGTTCTGGTCACGTGATACAGAAGTATTAATTATACTAATAATTATATCTAGTAAATTTTAAAAAGGAAAAATTATGAAATTCAAATAAAAAAGGAGCAAACCAAAGTTTTTTAAGCTCCTCCGGGATATCGTCATTTTCAGATTTGTTGCGTATTTGCTGAATATGATCTGTTTAAACCTACAAATGTTATACACAATTAACATATGTAAATTTTGATTTATATATATATATATACATTTTTGTTTAAAGGAAGTCTTTCCACAATTTCAGTTTTTGTAAAACCTATATTTTTCAACCTTATGATGTAAACCTTTGATATTTCAAACTTACATTTTTTGATCTAACAGAATTCATACTTTGAAATATTAAAGGTCTACGACATTGGGTTGTAATGATATTGAAATTAGAAAATCAGGGTTTATGGCGAAAACTCAATTCCTTTTACACAGTTTTATATCAATTTCTCGAAACAGGAACATCAGATAGAACTCTTATGGGTCTTGATCATCTCCTAAAATGCTTGGGTTTCAGCAAATATCACCTTTCATTTTTCCTTTACAGTCCCTTTAAACTTGGCATTTTTATTTTAAAATGGTTAGTCATGAATCTGCACGAATCTTTTTAATATACATTAAAATTACAAGGAGGACCTTCAGAAAATTAAAAAAAAAGTTGTTTATCCCCTACATAAAAAAAGTTGAATTTTAAATCCGATTGAGATATTTCATCCTTGGTTTCATAATCTTCATTTTATGTTTTGCTGTCGCAGTATTGCTACTTTATTATTTCTTTTTCACATCAAATACAGATTTAATGCATAAAAATCGGATTTAATCTTTGGAACTCATTGTGAGTGAAGCTCGATGCAATATATTCATTTTAAAGGGACCGTTCACTTATTTGGGTAATTTCAGGCTGTTTAGTTTACCCTGAAATTACCCAAATAAGTGAACGGCCCTTGTAAAGGGATTGTCACCGCAATATCAAGTGACTCTCAGATCGGCGTTCAAAATGTGCTCTTTAGTTTTATAACGGAATAACAAAAATGAAGATATTGTTGCATTTTTTAACATTTTGGGTCACGTTGACAATCCCTTAAAGTGGAAATGTTTAAAAAATAATTTCTTTCTTGATTTTGGTTAGAGTTGAATGTATCTGAGTTGACGGGTCCAGATATTTCAATATTTGAAGATGCTAACCCACACTGTGACTACACGTGTCAGTGTACAGGGTAAAATTTAAATATTCAAAGACCTGAGGTGGGATTTTATGAATATTGAAAAGTAGTTAAACTAGGTATAACAAGTTGATTCTCTCTTTTAAAATAAATATATACTCAAGTGAACAAATCTTAGCTTTTCATAAATTGAAAAAAGTTGAACTTTTCTACTGTTAATTCTTAACTTATATCTTCTGTCAGAGTCCAAATTTAGAAAATTTTAAAAAAAGCAAACTAGATCGTTGTAATATTTTATAGAACAATTTTGTACTTTATCATTCTTCCTCACTTCATCTTGAATTTTATAATGAACGTGCTATAAAGTAATCATCATGCTATACATTTAAATTAGCTGTACATTATAGCACATGTGCTATAAAGTTTTGATTGGTTCCAGGATTTTCTTTAAAAAATTTAGGATTAACAAAATATCTTTTTTCAATTGAAATGAAAATAAAATTGAAATCAACTCTATATTTTGACTTCTGCTTTGTTTTAAAGCTTATTTGATCTAGAAATAGCCATTGAAATAAGACAAGTACACAAACGTTTCATAAAATTATATCTATATCTTAAAGGTTCTCGCCTTTTTAGATTAAATTTTGCCCCTCGCTTAGCTTAAGCTTTGGGACAAGCTTGAACATTCTAGATAAAGAGAAAATTTCTGTTAAAAAACTTTATAACACTGTGTTTATATGAAACGTTCATATAAAATGTTATGGAAAACGATATTAAAATAAAAAAGTAAAAAGTTTTACTTCTAAGAATTTTAGGCTGCTTAAGCCATTGTTATTTTTTTTTTTTTTTGCATAAATCTGCATGTTTTGTATTATACCAGCTTAAAAACCATAGCTTTGCCTGAAAACGAAGTCCACCGAATCAATCAATCTTTCAACAAAACTTTTGCTCTACTGAGTTCCTAAATCAAAATTGAAGGCAAATCGGTCCAATGCTTCATGCAAAGAGAATAGAATATACATTAGAGTGGAATTTAGTAGAAAAAAAGTAAAACGGCCATTTTGTTGTACTAAGTCTGTTTTCATACTGCAGGTTTACTTCACATATTTGCGCTATATAACCTTTTGGGCCCTGGAACATCATTTTATAGAAATCTAAAATTAATATTAAAAGAAAACCAAATTATGAAATAGGCCGGTTTCATAATTGATCATAATAAATCAAATGATGTTAATTATTTACCTATTCATTTTATAAAGTTTATTTAACAGCTTTTAAAAATTTGAAATTGAAATGGATATTCTAGGGAACATACTACATTAATGTACTCTACTGCTATAATTTGTGAACATTTACATGATTTGCACACTTTGAACTCCCTTTCAGGCTGAAAGGGACTGAAAAAATTCATACCGAAGGATTCTTTAAATTCCCCTCTAATATATATGTTCTATTCTCTTTGGGTTCATGAGTTATGACTGGGCAGTGGGCATACAAAAAAAACGAGCTAGATTTCTGCTTTCTTTTTTGATATCATATATACATTTATATGTCATGGTAGGTCAAACTGAACAAGTAATGCAAATAAAAATATAAATTTATAAATATAAAAGATCTAATCAGATTAGGTATACTATATACGACACTCTTCACTAAATTCCACAATCTCGTTGGTTAGCGTCCAGCAAATCATTTCGGTACAGACCATTTATTTTCATTCCAGATCCACAGGAGAGGAGTGGACTAAAGTGCTTTGGTTGTACATTGCTCTAAGAGCACTTCTGGATATTCTCAGAGCAAGCTCTCTCATGATGTTTGAGGTAAATATTTTTTTTTAATTTTGAAAGTTGACGAATTGTAACAAAAACTATTAAAGGACCTGTTGTAGTTACAATAAAACAAATGGGAGGGGACTATAGATTACAAAAAATATTTAGGGAGCTGTTGTAGTTACAATAAAGCAACATGGGAGAGAACTATAGATTACAAACACTATTTAGGGAGCTGTTGTAGTTACAATAAAGCAAATGGGAGAGGACTATAGATTACAATAAATATTTAGGGAGCTGCTATAGTTACAATAAAGCAAATGTGAGAGAACTGTAGATTACAAAAACTATTTAGGGAGCTGTTGTAGTTACAATAAAACAAATGAGAGGTTACTATGGATTACATTAACTGTTTAGGGAGCTGTTGTAGTTACAATAAAACAAACGGTAGGGGACTATGGATTACATTAACTGTTTAGGGAGCTGTTGTAGTTACAATAAAACAAATGGGAGGGGACTATGGATTACAAAAACTGTTTGGAACATTTGGCGCCATTATCTGGGGACCTATATCCGGGAAAATAATTGGTAAGATGATATTTATATTAATTAATTGAAGCACAACTTACGAGCCGCAGTATTTGAAATAGTTAGTTATACAAACATCTTAATTTTAGTCAAAGGGAATTGAGTCTTTTAAACCACCAGGTTGCAAAGATATGGGGATTAAAATATGAGTTTGTGCCAAAGACTCAATTTCATGACTGGTCAGATTTAAGTTACGGTAAAATCTGAAAATTACTCTCCATTTTGTGAGGGGAAATATTTGAGCTTAACCCTTCATAAAACTCAACTCAGTCTCTATTACACCAACTCTGTTTGAATCCTACCTAATAAGCTTTATGACAACTTTACTGAAAGCTCCCCTTTTCTGTCTCACCCCTTATTTATGGATTTGGGATTTCATTTTTTGAAAAATTGCTATTCAAAAAATATATTTATAATTTTGCTATTATTAAAAAAGAAATGCATACATTTTTCTCTTGAACTGATTTTCGAAAATTCATAAAACTTACTTTAAAAATCTTTTATTATCTGTGTTCAATTATCTGATTTGTTTTGCATGCACAAAATTATTTTGAAGAATTAACTTATTAATTAATTAATTAATTAATAATTATTAATTAACAAAACTACAAAACTTTGTGAAAAGGAACTCATATAAGTTTAAAATTAAGTCGGAAAAACATTTTTTAGAAAGCTTTACTTTCAAAGTGTGTTTATATTTCCTAAAAGGGGTGTAAGCATAACATTAATATTTCATTCAAGATATCAATGATTACAATTTTCAAAACTGATTATTCTCAATTGGGGTTTCTTTACAATAGTGATTTGCGCATTTCTACGGCAGAAAAACATGAAGAAATTAACAGAGTTAAACTCTTTTAGACCAACAAAACAATGAAAATATCTTTCACATTATTGATCAGATAAAGGTAACAAGATTACTGTTGTGAGTCGGCCATCTTTGCTCTGCCAGAAGGTCATTGGAAAGTACGCTTTCAGTCTATTTAAAACCAAATTATCCCACCACTCCACCATTCCTTCAATTCTACCAAAACAATTGATAAATACGGTACACAGACTTACTCTAAATGTTATTTAGAATAGTTACCGCTTATTTGCAAAATATATTCAGTTTGGAAATCCAAATCCAAATTTATTTGAAAATGATGAAAAAGCTGAAATTTTCTTAGAAAAGTTTCTTTTTTTAGTTTAGATAAAGATCAGAAAAAAGTTTTACTAAAACAAGAGGTTGTCACGGTGTCACGGTGTCACCGCCTAAATGATTTTAACAAATTTTATTTTCAAAAGCTATCATGGCAAGTTGTAGAATTATGCAATTCCCCCCCCCCTCCCTTTAAAAATAACTTTACGATCCAGCTTAAAAGGTATGTAGTGCACAGAAACATATACCTACGTTTATAGAGTGGCATGTCCGATTTGCAACTGTACCTTAAAACCTTTGTCAGACAAAATATGATTTAGATCTCCAAGTTCATAATTCTGAAAACTGATTATTTTTAATATTTGTTACTCTACGTGCATGTATACTTGAGGGACTCGAATGAATTCAACACTTCTGTGATTGAAGGATTACTTTAAAATGAACTCCTTTTTTCCAGAAATACTTTCGTATTTCTTCAGTTCTAAACAGGTTAGGGTTGCGTTTGACGCCCCCCCCCCCTCCCCACACCCTGTAGCTTTGTTGCCCGAGCACTCTCATTTTTAACACCTGGAAATTTTGGGTAAAAAGGTTGGGCTGTGTACAAAAATCAAAAATAGCCCATAACTTTTTTTTATAAATGCTAAAAATCTACAATTTTGAAAATCTCTTGAAATATGGATGTGTCACAACCTAATATTTGTCGAATTAATAAAATGTATTGTTTTCATTTTTCCGGCCTTTTATTTATTTTTTTGAAAAATTGGGCAATGAACATCCATTACAACCCTAGACCTTTATTTTAATGTCTTTTTCTAGGCACGGCCCCCTCCCGACTTATACATATTTATGTTTTCTAGGCGAGGCCACCTCCCGACTTATACATATTTATGTTTTCTAGGCGAGGCCCCCGGCCCCTCCAGACTTATGTATATTTATGTTTTCTAGGTATGGCCCCGTCCCGACTTATACATATTTATGTTTTCTAGGTGAGGCCCCCTCCAGACTTTTACATAAGTATCTTTTCTGGGTGAGGCCCCCTCCTGACTGATATATATTTATGTTTTCGCATTTCTTTCATATTACTTGCATTAAAAAACTTATCTTTTCCTAGACTATGCCACCGTGTGGTCTAATGAAGAGAATTATACCCCTGTATTTTATCTGTTCTGTGCAATGCGCCTGGTATGCGCTCTACTAATACTAAAGTTAGAGCTGAGGTTCAAAAAACCAGCTAAAAAAATATTTAAGGTAATATTTTAACAACAAAAAATAATATTTATCTGTGTCAATATACGTGCCTAGATTATGTGTTGCAAACTTGCAACTACGATTAAAATCTTAAAAATTAAACAATCTCATGTGATGGTGCTTGCAAATAAACTATATATAAATTTAGCTTGGGTGTCTGTTTGTTTGTGTCCAATAAACGTCAAAACACCTTAACTGATCGGGCCCAAATTTGTTGTGGGATCTCACGTGACCCCAGGGAAGGTTTATGAATCTTCAAAATTTTAAAAATTTGCGTTTAAAAGTTTTTTATTTTTGTAAAAAAATTGAAATCCTGAAAATCTGCAAATCTTTTTTTATAAAATCCGCGAAATTTTATTTCTTTTTATTTTTCAACGCTATAATGAGAACAAGTTCACAGCTGAAATAGAAAATGGTCGTCGAAGAGCGCCCTATAAGCCAGTATTAGTTAAAAAAGTCTACAGCTAAACATTAAACAATTGCTGTATTTCACCTTTATGTTTATTGAAATACTCAAAATCATAAGTTGAGTTTAACTGTCGCCTTCCATTTTTCCAGTTTAATTTAATTTAATTTCTCTCTCGAATATGTAATTTGTAAATAATCACTTTCTTTTTAGATTTTTTGGTAACTATGAAAGTAACAAATTTTTTTTATAGATTTTTACAAATTCATATTTTTAAAACTCATAAAAATTGATGGCGGTTTAGTTTTGCCCTACTTCAAAGGAACAAAAAACCCAAAAAATAGCCAAAAAAAGATGATTTTATCACTTGAAACAAAACAAACTATCATACAAATAAGCCACATATGCGAAATTTCCTGTTTCACTTTTAACCAACATCAGAATGTCGAATGTTAACCCCTGAAGAAAGTTTTAAATCTTGAAGGAGCAGACGTTGCATTGTTGAGAAACAAGGAAATTAAATCTCCATATTGCAACATAGACAATTTATTAAATTTATAGATGGATATGTTTTTATATTGGTTACCCTGATTTCTCAAGATGGAATTTACAAACCAAATATAAAATAATATTATATTTAGGATGTGAATAAACAATTGATAAGATTATAACATATATATCTATATTTAGGATGTGGGTAAACTATTGATAAAACCACATGTATCTATGTTTTGGATGGTAAACAATTAGTAAGACCACATTAATCTATATTAAGGATGTGGGTAAACTATTGATACGACCACATACGTCTTACATAGGCCACACATATTTATATTTAGGATATGGGTAGACTATTAATAAGACCACATATATGTATATTTAGGTTGTGGGTAAACTATTGATAAAACCACATATATCTGTGTTTAGGATGTGGGTAAACAATTGATAAAACTACATGTATCTATGGTTAAGATATGAGTAAATTATCAATAAGACCACACATCTATTTTTAAAATGTGGGTAAACTATTGATAAGACCACTATATTTATATTTAGTTTGTGGGTAAAATATTGATAAAACCACATATATTTATATTTAGGATGTGGGTAAACTATTGATAAAACCACATGTATCATATGTTTAGGATGTGGGTAAACAATTGATAAAACCACATGTATCTATGTATAGGATGTGGGTAAACTATTGATAAGGCCACATATATCAATATTCCTCTTCATGTTCTTTATCTGTGGTTCTCTTTGGGGTTTACTAGAAACATACTTTTTTTGGTTCCTCCAGGTAAGTTAAAACAACGCAATCAATCCTTAATGTTTATGACTTCACTTTGTTATTAAGTTATATTTATTAAAAATGTTTAGAACAATTATTGATTTATCAAGTTTTTTCAAAATTTTGCCAACCGGAGGTTAATTTTACGACTAAAAAAATATTGCAATAAAACAATTCAATTATCGTCCAAACATGATTGGAGGAATTGAAATTTGTAAAAATAATTACACAGACCAAACTTTTTTTGGTTAAATTCTTGCTTTACTTAACCCTATTCCTGCTGGGGGGGGGATGTACGAATTCAAATTTGAAAACCATTAAGAAAGAATATAAGAATTTAATTAGTTAGAGGCAGAACCCAGAAACTTATTTATATTTATGTTTTAAAAACAAAGTGAGATACAACATTAAACTTTTTGGCCAATTTAGTTTTTTTCTCCGACATTAAATTTGTCTTTTAAGGGCGCAATAACCTGTTGGCGGTGGACTCAATTCCAATATTAATGATGCTTTTATTAATTTCAATTTTTTTTATTTTTAGGATCTTGGTTCAACTAAGTTCACAATGGGAATATCCCTGGCTATTGGAACTGTCGCTGGTATTCCATTAACTATTGCTAGTGGAGCTATTATCAAATATTTCGGGTAAATATAAGCATATATAAATAGTTAATACCTCGACTATTCTAGTGGAGCTGTTATTAAATATTTTGGGTAAATATATAAAATATATGTATTTATATGTATATATATATATATATATATATATATTTATAATGTTATTTTTCTTTGCTAGTGGAGCTATTATCAAATATTTAGGGTATATCTTCTTAAATAAGTCTAGAACATGTTCTATTGTTTATTATGATTGGTTATTGCTGGACACTGTGTTTCATGTCGGACATTCTTCAGCATATATTAATAGTTATTTCCTTGACTATTGCTATTGCTACAACTATAGTTTCAGTAAAAATAAATATTTCTATTTACTGATAGCGCCGATTGAAGGTTTCATAGCTCTAATTGGATAAAGAGATAGATAGAAAGATAGATGTTACCGTCATACTATTTCTATTGGTTCAGAATAGACAACAAACACATGACTGAACCCTGATTGGAACAGGTGCTAATGGACTCGGCATACAGGAGTGCTACATGAAATGGTTGATACACATGTACATACATAATTAACACTTTGAAAAAACATTTAAGATTGTTTTAGAATATAATAAAAAATTACACAATATGCGAAATTGAAAATACAACATACCCCCTACCCCAGAGCAGCCTCTAAAATATTTGTAAAGCACTATATCTCTTGCTACTGAATTATTTATTGTGAGGTAACAGCAGTGTTCTTTGAAAACTTATACTGAACTTGGTAATTCATTAAAAACTCTGGATATTGGATACTGGATACTGGATACTGGATACTGGATACTTAATACTGGATACTGGATACTGGATACTGGATACTGGATACTGGATACTGGATACTGGATACTGGATACTGGATACTGGATTCTGGATACTGGATACTGGATACTGGATACTGGATACTGGATACTTAATATGTTTTTATATGTTAAAAAAAACTAAAATGTAGTTTTTTACCGTCCTAGTAAATTGTATACTTTTTTATCATTCGTGAGTAAATAATCAATGTTGTACCTTAATTTTTAAACGGTTTGATATATATAAAAAACAAGTAATTCTTTCCCCAAAAAGTCGCACCCCCTGTATATGCAAATAGGAAAACGACATTTAAGAAATCTTATGCGTATTTGATGTTGTTATAAAGTCACCAGGTCTATCAGTACTTAGTGAAATTGATCTGTTTTCATTTAACAGTATAGTTGCACTTGCAAATAGGACTTTATATAATCAGAATTTGAGTTTATTAGGCATCTTTTTATTTCTACAATACTATTTTATAATTCTATTATATTTTTGTCTGTAGACAAGTAAATGTTGTTGTCTTGGCTCTACTCATCTACTCAGTTCGACTCCTGGGATATTCGTTTATATATTCACCAGCAGCAAGTTTAATTTTTGAGGTAATTTTTTTTATTCATAAACAGTGGTATTTCGTTTTTGGGCAATTTGTCAAGCTTATTGAATTACTTTGTAAACCAATTAGCCCGAGATATTTTTTCATGGCATGCACAGTGCTGTAATATAGATTTTTTAATTCAATAGAATTAATCTTTGTATTTTTAAGTTTTTCAGGATAATATTTTTTAAATGAGAAATTGACGGAAGAATAGTTTAATATTTTATTTTTGAAAGGTTCCCCATCGTTGTATCTCTATTTTCGGACAGCATTTCGTTTTAAGACATTTTTGACAAAAATTATCAGCTATTTTTTAGTCAAATTCTAAATTAATTTTTATAAGTAACCCTTTAATAGAAAGCATTGGAGAATATCTGGAGATATCTTTGTTTATCTATCTAAAATTTTATATTTTTCTAACAAGGCTGAATGGATATCATACTGTTTTTGCATGTTGCTAGCTCTATAAATAGAAGGTCTAAAAATCACGTCTAATAATAAAAAGAATTGTTAATTGAAAAATATTGAAGGTTGTGAAACCGTTTGGTAACTCTCTACTGATGATTGCTGCTATGACCTATGCTAAGGATAATGCATCTATATCAACTATGGCTAGTTTAGAGGTAATGCAATTAATTTAGCAAAAATCTAAAATGGACACCTTAAAAGCGATCATCAGCTATAACCTTATAGTTATGTTATAACCAGAAAACGACTTTATAGCAATACTTAAGTATTTGAAGTTGATACAAAGCAAATAGTTTTACAAGAACTTATTAAATCACTAATTAAGTGAAATAGGCCTGTTTACAATGCACCATGGCAGTGTCTCATACTCAATGAACAATTTAAAGTTGAAACTTGACTCTAAAAGTCGTCTTCTTATTACAGAGATTTCTGGTTATCACTGCAGATAAAGTTGATTTTAGTAAACTTTGTGGCAAATTTACTGAATGGTTGCAGCAAACCAATCACCGCGATCCAGCAGTTCAACTTTATTCTTAAATCTTTATTAAAGTGAAATATAAAGATGCAGAGTGTCCTATTTTGTAAAGGATTTTCTCCAAGTAAACATTTTTCTGTGGCAAAAATCCGATCCAATTTATTGTGGGTCACCCTGAATATACAATACAACGTATACAGATAATAACATAAAGGAAAGTTTTAAATTTAATCAAAAAGTTTCCCTTTCTATGAACAGTACACCGCGCCATGCAGTGGCATTTATTTGATGCAAATATAACAATTGTCCAGTAAATCAGATTAAGCAGATTTGGTTCAACCTGTAAAGGCTGGANCCCCCCCCCCCCCTAGAAAAATAGATATAGGGTTGAAATGCGTGTTCAAAGCCCAATTTGTCAAGGCCAGCTCATTGAAAAAATTAGACCGATAACTTAAATAGTTTTAGTGCTAGAGAGAGATTAAAAAAATGCCAAAAAAGGGTCGAAAAAATGTAAAAATTATTTTTGTTTTTGATATAAACGAATATCAAAGTGTGACACATGTTTCCACATTTATTTTTGAAAAGAAATGAAACGAGATATTCTTATTTTTTTTCTCAGAAATATTTTTAATTGAGGTCTATAACACTATACATTCCCTTCTTAGCCAATTTGATTCCAATGTTACCTCAGCAGAGCCCGAAATTTAAAAGAGTATCGTTGAACGAAACTACCGAGTTTCTTTTCTGGGGTCTTAGCATTTGTGTAGATTTTGATTTAAGAGATTCGAAAAAAATGGAGAATATAAACAACTTGAAAAAATAATATTTCATTACAAGAATTTTGATATTCACAAAACTGCCTAACCCCATTCGCGAAACCCGGGTTTTAAAACTGGTTTTCATTACGATACTATGTCTTAAGTTTTGGGCTCCGACCATATGTTGTACAATTGTACAATAACGTACAACCAATAAGCAAGGGAGCTTGAATTACTAGGTAGAGCAAAATAGTAATACGTTATATCTCTAACTTTAGTTAAATGAAGTTGGATATTTTCTGATTATTTTAGATTTATCATAAAGTTTTATAATCCTGAAGGATGACTTTTCTCTCGAAAAGAAGTGTTCACGGAAAAAAAGCAGCAGCGGATGAAACAATATAATTAATTTGAAAATTCATCATCGGCCCACTTTTATCCAACATTTCGGAAAGGAGTTTATATCATGGGGTCCCATTAGACTATAAAAATTTTGTAACTTCTGTTAACGTATAGTTAAACAAAAGTAACTGCAACGATCAGGCTTGAATTGGCAAATATATGTGACTATGCCAATTCAAGGTCTGCAGTCTACATTAGTCCCTTCTAGACCTAAAGAAACCTGTGTTGAGCTTTGCAGTCTATACAGTAGTCTACTTTAGAAATTTTATGAACGGAAAACCTTCAGTTATCCGTAGACCCTTTTTTAGTGTAATCTGATATAATCCTTTTAAGTTTTAACTTGTCTTCAAGACCTATTAATTTTCATGCACACTCCCTTTAAATACAGAGGGGAGGATGGAGCCACAATAATTTCTAGCCCGAGCCACATTCTCTTCATTTTATTGTCCAGGTCGCCTTAAAATCCTCGTCCCGCCAATGTTATTTTTTTAACCCTATAAAGGCTGAGGGGTCTGAATCTATGTATAGCCTGGGAGGGGGGCGTTTGGCGCCCCCCCCCCCCTAGAAAAAGGCCTGAGAGAATAGGTATAGGGTTGAATTGCATGTTCATAGCCCAATTTGTCATGGCCAGCTCAAAAAAAAAATTTAGACCGATAACTTTTATAGTTTGGGTGCATTGAAAGGGTGGAAAAAATGCCTAAAAAAGAATCAAAAAATGAAAAAAAATATTTTTTTGTTTTAAACAAATATCATGCAAAGTGTGACACATGTTTCTAAATGCATTTTCAAGGGCTTTTCAAAAATATAAAAAAAAATAGTTTTTAGATATGTAGCTTTAGTCACAAAAAGTTATGGGCTATTTTAGATTTTTTTTTACAGACCAGACTTTTTTCCGCCCTGTTCTCTACCCTATAAATTTTTTTAACAAAAAATCCTTAAAATTATTTTTCAATAAAAGTCACAACATTTCACGGTGATAGTGTCAAAAATGAGAGTGCTAGAACAAAAAATCTACATGGGGGCACCAAATGCCCCATCTCCCCCCCCCCCAGCCTGTTTAGAGTTAAGGTGTCTAATCCTCCAAAATTAAACTTTTTAAAAGAATCGGGCCATGCACGTTAGGGCATAAACGAAATATTAAATTTGTGTAAGTCGAAAAAATTATTTCATTTGAATTAAAGTTTTCGAGTTAAAAAAAGAGAAATTTCAGATACAGTAACAATTGTTAACGGCTTCAGTCGTTAACGGTTTATTACAATATTAACGGCGCCTAAAAGATTGTTAATGGTTAAAGAAATCGTTAACGGCGCAGCTGTTTACGGTCTAAAAATTGTTTTGGCTGGCCTATCTCCCCCCAAATACAGGGTGGCGCACTTAACATTACAGTAGAAAAACGGGTTGAAGGTCGTCTTTGACTTTAAATAAAATTTGCTATAATTAATAGTAAATTTAATTTTAGATGTAAAAATTCGAGAATTAAAAATCTGAAAATACCCTTTGTCCGGCGTTTCCAAAATGTAATTTTTTTTTGGCCTTTTAATATTACTCGAGATATGATCAAAGAATTTTGTTCAGATTTCGGCAATTTTTCTTTTTTTTTAACAAAATTGAAATCTGAACGTAACTTCAGTAATATTGGCACAAAGAATACAGACCATATTTGGGAATTGACAGAGCTAGGAAATTTTTATGGTTATTGTTTCAAATCTTACATTTTAAAGTATAGGTTGACAACTGAATGTCACAAATAATTCAAAGATAAAAAACGTTTTTCAAGTCGTTTTGCTACCGTCTTGTTTCGTGGGACATCCTGTATGTTAACTAATATATTTAGGGTATAATGGGTGCCCTGTATTTTGGAGTAGGTAAAGCAGTGGGTGGACTAGTGGGAGGCCTGGTTATTGATTGGATTGGAGTTAGAATATGCTTCAGGTACAGAAGTGACATGTCCAAATTCACACATGGCACCCTTTGAATCTTTATCACAAGTAACAATAAGAAGCATATGATTTCATCATAAGGTACAATGAGAAAGATATGATTTTTTTCTCTCCTACAAAGATATATATCCTGTCCACTTCCCGCCTTGTCTTTGCTGCAGAATTCACTTTTTTTGGGAAAAAGATTAACATGGCTATTTCTATAACGTTCCGCAGTTGCGTCCCATAACGTGCCAGTGGGTCCCATAACGTGCTAGTGGGTCCCTTAACCCTATCACCCCCCCCAGCGGGAATAGGGTTAACGTGCCAGTGGGGTGCCATAACGTGCCAGTGGGTTCCAATTATTTAACTCGTTTCGAAGGCCATTTGACAGTTAATTGCACAGCCCTTTGAAGTTTTATAATAATTTATAAAAAAATGATTATCTCGCATTTACACTTGAATTTTAGAAAGATACCAAAACTCCCTTTCTTGAGTCAAACTTATTTAATCTTGTAAATCCTGATATCGGTTGAATATAGAATATTTAATATTTTTTTTCAGAATTTTTGCTCTGTTGTCTCTGCTTTCTGCGCTTGTATACTTCTTATTCAACATTTTCTATACAAGGTATTTATATATAGATATATTTATCTTCAATTGTAGAAAACCAAGGATTTCAAGAGTTCTCGACATACAAGTGGAGACTTATGTTCCATGGGTCTAACCCAATCTTTAGTTGGAATAAAACTCATTTTTTTTTATTCCAACTGATGAATGGGTTAGACCCATGAAACATTTTGTCTTTGAAAAAATATATATTTAAACTATATACTATATATATATAATTATAAATAAATATATAAATATTCATATATTTAGCTGGATTTTTAAATATTCTTCTTTTCTGAAAACTCTTTTGTATTATCTACTTCATATTCCCATCTGTGAAGAATAGGGGTCTAATGTATTCAATGATTAGTGTCCATTGAATGTGAGAAATGTGAGAAAAGGGTGAAAATGAGAAAATTTGTCTTTTTCCTTCATTTTTTTCCATTTTCATTTCTTTTCTCTATTTAATTTCAGAATGTATTGTCATTGAACTATCATAGTTAACCATATAACGTCCGCAGGGGGAGGGGGTCTCATTTTATGACAAATTTCAAGATGTTCAACATGTTTTATATCAATAATTTTCATGGATTTGATTTAAATGTATAGTTTTTTAGATCTGTAGGTTAAATAACCGTCCTTCAGATTTCTATTCCATTAAAAGTAAAAACATTTCAAGGTGATGTAGTGCTAGGGCAAAAAATATCGGATGGGAGGGGCATTAAACGTCCTCCCCCCCCATCCTTGGCCTGGTTATGGTTAAAGGGACTTTTAACGTTATATCATGTAAAAGTAAGAAAGTTCAGAGTTAAATTGCTATCAAAATAAAACAACCTAAGCTGGCTAAAAACCAGACTGGGTAACTAACAATTATGTTTTAATATCTTTTTACAATATATGGTAACCTGCAAACTGTTTAATAATGGTCGTTTACTTCCTTATATTAGTTGAGAAATGTAGCTTTTTAATCTGTAATTTGCAACAATTAAAATGTTAATTTAATGAGTTTAATGAATTTAAGCTAGGTTCAAATCTTGAATCACATATTTTAGTTAAGTTTTCTTAGGATATGAATCGGTGGTTTAAGATTTGAACCGGCGGTCAGTAGTTCAGCGTCCTCTCCAATTCATTGAATTCGGGCCCAGACCACATTTTTAGTTTTCTGGTCGTTTTTAAAGCACAAAAGCGATCTTTTTTGAAAACGATCGTTTTTTATTACAAAAAAAGTCGCTAAAATGACAATTAATTTCAATTTTTTCGGAAAGACAATGTTATGAATAATCTAAATGTAATTTCTGACCTCAGATTTTTCGACCAAAATTGTATTATTTTCTATAAAAGGTCGTTAACATTTTTTACGGAAGGATCGTTTCCAAAAAAAAAATTTTAAAAAAATGAAACACGAAAGTTCTTTTTCAAACCATTATTTTATTTTAAATGACCGTTTTTAAAAAACGATGGTTCTTTATAAACGATAGTTTTTTCTTTGTCGTTTCCAAAACTAAACGATAGTTTTTCAAAAAAGTAGATATGATCCATTCCTAATTGTGCAGTGTTAATTTAGCCATTTTACTAATAAAAACTTTGTTTAGGATAAAATCTAGAAAATTTAAGAAAAACATTGAAGATGGAAAAGATAAAGAGATTTTAGAAGAAAAACACGAAACTGATGATCAGAAAATGGAAGAAACTGGTTCAAAAGAGAAGGACGAACACCTTGAAACAAATGATGTAACAAATAATGAAAGAAAAGAGGAAAGAGCAGAAGATGAATTTAAAAAACAACCCCAGATAACACTCAAACATGACAAAGCAAAAACAGATTTAAAATATGCCAAATTGAAAATTAAAAAAGAAAATGAAATTCTGAGAAGTAAAAATGAGGAAAAAGAAGAAAATGTGGAAAAAGAAGAAAAACATGAAGAAAATGTGGAAAAAGAAGAGAAACATGAAGAAAATGTTATGGAAAAAGAGAAGAAACATGAAGAAAATGTGGAAAAAGAGGAAAAACATGAAGAAAATGTGGAAAAAGAGGAGAAACATAAAAGTAAAGAAAATGGAAATATTCTAATACAGAAATAAGATAAATTAAATGAATAAAATAGACAAAATAAAATATAAAACAACAAACAATTGATTTATGTCTAAACAAAAGGAAATAAGTAGATTTTTCTATATATTTCTACACCGGCAGATCCAACTTAAAGGGACTGTAAGCGCAAGTTCAAGTGACCCTCCATACAACTTAAAGGGACTGTAAGCGCAAGTTCAAGTGACCCTCCATACAAAGATAGCATGGTCCAAATTATAACGATACCCTTAAAAGCTCTGCCTTTAATCAAGAATAAATTGGTTTTCATGTTTTTCTTTATTTTCATTTGCAGGTTCTCTACGAGAGTGAAAATAAACACTTTATTTTCTTCTACAAAATTGACCTTTTCTACTTCAGGAAAAAAAATTAAAATTATCAGAATTAAACACTTTTAAACCTAGTCAAACAACAGTAAATACCACATTATTGAGGTTTTAAGATTAATGTTGTTCATATAGCATTGTCGTCTTTGCATGGATGCTCACTTGAAATTACGCTGACATTCCCGTTAACAAAGAGAAAATGAAGACAGGAGAACAGAAAATAAATATAGATGACACTAGAAATTAAATATAGATGACACTAGAAATTAAATATAGATGACACTAGCGGTCACTATTGGAAGAGTAACAAAAGATTAATGCCAGAAATAAAAATGAGAGAAGAGAACTATGAAGGTTTAAACTTTATATCTTATGAGAAAATGCATTCATCAAAGAAGCGTAAAAACAATGTAAAAGAGTAGTTAAAAAAGTTCAAAAGGTTACATATTGGTTTTCGAAGTAGTTGACAGATAGATATTGATTAAAGAAAGAAAAAACTCTCAAAGATCCGTGTCCGAATTTAATAAATTTAAACCACGTCTCAAATCCCCCAAAACCGGTTTTAATAGACCGCCGGCTTGAATCTTGAAAAATTTAATACAAATTTAAGTGGAACCAGTCATATTTGAGCTGTGGCTTAACTTTAAACCGCGGCTTAAATTATTTAAATTTGGTCTCAGGTTAATTTAAAGTACCGGACTACCTTGTAGGCTGCTAGGCAGACTAGGCGGTAAAACTGGTTAGTACACCGAATGAAGAGATATTAATGTATAAGTATTGACTGTACAATATAACGAATGATTAAAACTATTAAATGAATTTTTTAATAGCAGTGCTCAATTCACATCGCTGCAATAATGAGGAAGATATTGTTGTTTTACTAGTTTTCAAAGTGTTTAGCTCTGATAATTTCTACATGTTTTCTTGCAGTAGAAATACGCAAGTCACTTTTTTGGAGAAACAACATTTGGAAATAATCGATTTTTAAAATTCAGACTAGATCAGAAAATTTTTATTCAATGGAATCGTTGGGAATTGGGCATTGTCATCTTTGTACGGAGGGTCGCTTGAAATTACGCTTATAGTCCCTTATAACTTTTTTCTTCAAAGTTTGGTTCTTTATACATTCATCGAAGACTAGTGGAAGGGCCCGGCGTTGCCCGTGAAAAAAAATTTGAAAAAAAATTTCGAATTTTTTTTGCCTATGACACCCCCGGCCACCCATTAGTGTCCACAAAAAATTTCAGCCAAATCTGTCGAGCCGTTTGGCCGGCTAAACGCAACATATATATATACGAATGTCTTATCCCCCAGTGATACATCTCTACAGTAAACTCTGAAACAACGTATTTTAAGGAAGTTTCAAACCAAAACGAAGCATTGCAAACCAAAACAAAGCATTTAAACCAAAAAACGCATTGCAAACCAAAAAAAAAAACCATATAAAACCAAAACAAAGCATTGTAAAGCAAAACACAGCGTTGTAAACCAAAAAAAGCACTTTAAACCAAAAAAAGCATTGAAAACCAAAAAAAACATTGAAAACCAAAACAAACACTTTAAACCAAAACAAAGCATTGTGAACAAAAAAAAGCATTTTAAACCAAAATAAAACATTATAAACCAAAATAAAAAATTGTAAACCAAAACAAAGCATTGTAAACCAAAACAAAGCATTTGAAACCAAAACAAAGCATTATAAACCAAAACAAAACATGTCAAGCCAAAACAAAGCATTGTAAACCAAAACAAAGCATTGTGAACCAAAACAAAGCACTATAAACCAAAACAAAGCATTATAAACCACAAAAAGCATTACAAACCAAAAAAAGCATTTTAAACCAAAACAAAGCATTGTGAACCAAAACAAAGCATTATAAACCAAAACAAAGCATTATTAACCACAAAAAGCATTACAAAACAAAGCATTGTAAACCAAAACAAAGCACTGTAAACCAAAACAAAGCATTGTGAACCAAAACAAAGCATTATTAATCATAAAAAGCATTACTAACCAAAACAAAGCATTGTAACCCAAAACAAAGCACGTTAAACCAAAACAAAGCATTTCAAACCAAAACAAAGCATTGTTAACCAAAATAGAGCACTTTAAACCAATACAAAGCATTTCGAACCAAAACAAAGCATTGCAAACCAAAACAAAGCACTTTAAACCAAAACAAAGCATTCCAAGCCAAAATAAAGCACGTTAACCCAAAACAAAGCATTTTACCCCGTTTTTAACATAGAAAAGGCTAAGAATAATGAAAACTTACATAAAAAAATTATCTTACTAAACTACTTTGAAATAGGCTTTTAAATAAATTTTAATCTTAATGATGACGACATTCTTTTCAAGCCTTCATGATTTATTACAGATTCAGTGATCAGGTAGATCTGTTTTTTTTTCGTAGAGACCACCAGACTGCCCTTTCATTGGTCTAAATCTAGACCTTTTGAGAAAATCTTCGCAACTACCTAGCCTGGGTCAAGCACTACAGATGGGCGCGTTCGGCTTTTTTCATTTCGGACGTTCATCAATCGCTCAATGAAACCTTGATTTTGTTAGTTTTCGAAAATATTGTTCATTGTCCATTGTTCATTGTCATTGTTCTTTTTTAAACTAAATACGAAAAAATGTCCAACATTTTTTTTCGATCATTAAATACACGATCGTCTATCTTTATTCAGGACTATACGAGCTGTTATGAGATAGTTATCATCAAATAGGTTGTCAAGTACAATAGATGGCAACAGAAAAATCGACCAACTGCGCACAACGTCATATGTGTCAAATGAAAAAAGAAAGACGACATGTCCTCTAATTAGTTGGTATTATTTCCAAGATTCGGTGGAGGTAAATGTCGTCTAGGAATACGTAAAAAATATTTACAACTCAAGACATCCATATTGCGAAATTTAAATATAATATAAATGTTATCTCACAAAACACTTTGCAACAGATAACTTACATAAAATGTATGAAAATTTGTGAATTTTTAGTTATTATGAACAAAAGAATATATGTAAAAAATCAAAATTTGAAAAATCTGGGAAATCAATTTTACGGCTCATGCTCGATAATTAGAGAAGTGATTGTAATATAAAAAGAATGCTTGGAAATAACTGAAATATCGAGATTTCTACTGTTAACATGATTGTGAACATTTAATTAAAATTGTTGCCTCAGTACCCAATACCCCTACTCCAAATTTTTGTTTGGGACACCCTGTTTATAATATATATCTACATAGACTTTCCAATAATTAAAGCACTTTTGAATTTTTTTATATATTTCGTACGTGTTCCCAAAAATAGTAAAATACGACATTTGAAAAAAAAATTAAATATCCTTAGAAGACGACATTTCATTAGAAAATTACAGTTTCTTGTTGCCTGTATTTCCCCTGGATCTGGGGGTTTATCCACGATTAGACCTTTCCAGAGCACTTCTCCAAAGATATCATTAAACATTTCTGAAATATGTTTTAACGTTATACTTTCGAATTACAATGTTAAAGGGTTATGTACAATATCAGTTTCAACCCTGTTATTTAGTCCATAGAACGTAAAATGAAAAAGTGTGAAAACAGAAATAAAGAACACATAAAATTGCACTAATTTCACTAAAAGATAAGCACTTCAGTCTAAAAATATCACTATTATTTATAGTTTTGTCAGACAGAAAATTTGAGTTGACACTTATGACGTTTAAACAGCTGTACTGAAAGTGTACGCATTCTGTGTTGCCGACTATTGTACTTGACAACCTATTTGGTTATCATCATTTACAAACATTTTAAGATTTCTGTAACTTTGTTATTGTTTTGAATTTTTCCAATCTGTAAACAAATTTGAGAAATTTAAATATTAAAGTTTTGTTAAATACAATGAAAATTCACAATTTTAATTTTTAATCTTTGTGAAGAAACAATCTCAAGAACTGACGAGGGTCAACCCAGACCGAAATATATTTTCAATAAATGTGGAACTAAAATCTACTTTTTTACTCTACAGAGGTTTGGTCCATCACCACCACTGAATTTTAAATTCACAATTCTAATACCAAAAATGCGTAAATTCAATTATTTCATCGATATTCCAATTATGATGTTTTCTAAAGAAAGGATTAACTCTGCTTCGTATGGATTACTTGTAAACTTTAACAAAAAGAAGACTGCTCCTCTTGTTAAAGCCTTTCAGAGAGGGATTGTTGAGAACTTTGCCAAGGAAATCTCGTGTGATACTTTGCTGAGGGTTGCTGATAATTTTTGTACCAGAGCCAAATTATGCATTAAACATGGACATTTTGAATATATGTTAAAAAAAAGAAGTGAACCAATTGATTTAACAAAACGTTCATGTTTGTAGATTAAAAATGTAACTGAATAAATGTACAAAGATCTATATTTCTGTTTATTGTTAAGGTTTAAAATTTGGCATAATTTAAATGACTCCGTGCAGTAGTTTAAACATTTTTTAACCTAAAAAACAAGCTAAATGCAGTTGTCGTCGTACATATTAATACAATAAAGACGAATTTCACTTTCAATTTTTATGTCTATCAAGCTTTTAAACAGTATAGATATCCATATACATGTTACCAAAAATAATTTGTCGATTAAAAAGCTTCTTTTTGAATAGTTGTAGACTTGTAATTCGAAGAACTCTTGTAAATAATCTAAACTTAGGTAATATTTATTGTATTGATATAATCGCCTAGTCTAGAACCACACAAAATATGAGAGAGCTAGTACGGGTTAAATCAATGGCGTTGTGACACTTAAAGTTGACCCATTCTTAAACAATTGTATGCACCTTGGCGCGCATACAGATTGGCATCCTTTTAGTGAACGAACAAAATTTTTCTTTTTTTATTGAACGAAGGTTTTTTTTCCGAGCAAACTTTTAAAAAAGGATATTCTTTTAATGATCAAACGATTTTTTATCAAATTTAAAAAAACCGTTTTTTACTAAACGAACGATTTTTCTAAACTCGATTATGTCCTGTCTCTCACTGGGAACTTTGCGGAGTTGACATGTATAAATTCCGTACAATCGTGAATGTGGGTAACCCTGTAAATGCCCCTTTTTCCAATTTCTTGAATTTGAAATTTGGAAAGCATGACTGTTTTCAGAAAATAATTTATAAAAGTCAAGTTTTGAATTTTAGAGTAAATTTATAGTTTTCCACAGAAAGAACATCCTAACAGATTTTTGTTAAAGACGACTTTCTCGGATATTGTTCCTAAATTCATTTTACCACATTAAAACATTCCAATTCTGATGCACATAGGGTTTCTAACGAACGATACTCTTTTTGAGAAAAAAGCAAACATTTTCGTTCTTATTGTGCAAACTTTTTCGCGAAATTTTGCATTTTCGCGAAAATGAATGAAGCAAAAATAAGGAAATAAAGCGAAATTTCGTGAAAATTTCGCATTTCGCGAAGTTTTTTTCGCGAAAACCATTAAAGTTAAAATTGTAACAACTGATTAAGGAAAAAAACTAAAAGCTTAACATTTAAAATATAATTTACCATATTGATAATTTTGATCTTCCTTTACTTTAATAAATGTTAAGATGAAGAGAATACCCCACGCCAATCTAATATAGATAATAATAGCCCAATCGGGATAGGGTTAAGAGATTCTAACGGTTGAGAAAGTTTTAAAAACTTACGTCTCCTAGTTATTCTTAAATCATATACATTAGTTACTTTATATTTTGAGCGGGATAAATTCCTCGAAAACTTTTTTTTTCGGAAAATGCGTCTTGTATTCTCAAAACTTTTTCTTTTTTGATGAATTTTTGCATTATTTCAGACCTTAGGGTTAAGATTATAAAGAGTCTTTGCAGTCATTTTCCAAGCAACAGGATTTGAGTGAGTAGAACAATTATCTGGGATTACACCTGGAGAACTTATTGCAAGAAATATTCTTTTATATCTAGGGATATATGGGACCAGGGCACATTGAGACTCTTTCAAACATTTCGTTAATGGTTAGTTAAAATAGCTAGCTAGTACCAAATAGATTTAAGTACAATACATGGCAACATAGAATTCGTACACTCTCAGTACAGCTGTATTCAGAAGTCACAAGTGTCAACTTAGTTTTTGTGTCTAACAAAATTATTAATAATAGTGATAATTTTATAATAAAGTGCTTATATCTTACAGTAAACAAGTGCAATTTGCTGTGTTCTTTAGTTTCTTTTTTACACTTTTTTATCTAATCTTGGAAAACATGTCAACCAAGGTGAGAAAATTTCATTTGCCTTGTTATATTTGACACTTGTTACGTCGTGTATACTTGATCCATTTCTCTGTTGCCACCTATTGTACTTAAGATGATTTATTTGACTAATACCAACGTTTCAGGTAGCCCCGTTCGTTAACGGTATTTTCTATTATTTAGTAACAGTTATTAACGATCTTAATTTTACTAACGACATTGACAGAAGATATTTTTAAAATCGTTTACGGCGCCATGTAAAATATATAGCGGGGAAAATTATAAGGGAACATTAAAAACATCAACACGCGTTAATTCTCAAAAACTTTCCGTTCGCTAAGAGAACGTTGCCCTTAACCTACTTTCATCAACAACATAGATTCTTCTTTGTTCCTGAAATTTTTTGGTGAAAGAGAAATACAAGAAGGTTTTTAATTGATAACATTTAAACTTAGACATCTTTTTTGTATAAAGTATAAAACATTTTAGTAAATGTTAAAATTTCGAAAGATTCGACGAACATAATTAAATCTATAAAAATTTATAATATTCTACGAAAACTGTATTTTGTTTAAACCAAATAGAAAGCGTTTTAATAAATCTCTTGCAAAAAAGAATTTGCAGAAAAACAATTGTTTTCAAAATATTGAATTTGCATGTTTAAAAGTCTGAAATTACATTATGGGTAATATGATTATGGTCATTTTTCAAAACTAAATAATGGGTATGCAACTTTTCAACCTTGTTTATATTTAAATGTTTAAGGGAAAAGTGTGCTTTATTAATGATCCTTTTAAAGTAATTGAGTCTTTGTCACAAAGTCAAATTTTCTAATCCTTATATCTTTGCAACCTAATGTAAACCTTCGATGGCTCAAAGTTGGAATATAACTTTTAATAGAATTCATAGTTTTACATATCTATGGTAAAGGAATTCAAAATCAGAATTTATGGCAAAGACTAATTTCTTTGGTTTTCGGCAACCATGTTTTGGTTTCATGATTTTTCAAGTGAACTGTTTGAAGTTAAAAGTTGGACACCTTCGTAATCAAAGAGTCGACTAATAATACGTGACCAGTCTCTTTAAATCGTTTGAAACCAATGAATTAAGCTCAGAGCCTGAAATTTAAGAGAGTGAGTATATTTCCTTTTTTGGGTCTATTTGTGTAGATTTTTATATTTGTGTAGATTTTTATATTTGTGAAGATTTTTATATTTGTGTAGATTTTTATATTTGTGTAGATTTTTATATTTGTGTAGATTTTTATATTTGTGTAGATTTTTATATTTGTGTAGATTTTTATATTAACAAATCAGAAACGTAAAGAAATCAAAATAAAATAATATTTCCTATATAACTATAACACTGCCTGACCCAATTCATAATACAGGGTTTTGCTCTAGTGGGTTCATCACGATACTCTGTCTTAAGTTTAATTATGGTTCAGAGGCCGAAATTTAAAAGAGTATCGTTGAACGAAACTCCCGAGTTTCCTTTTTGGGGTCTTCACATTTGTGTAGATTTTGATTTAAGAGATTCGAAAAAAATGAAGAATATAAAAAAACTGAAGAAATAATATGTCATTACAAAAATATTGATAATCACACAAGTGCCTAACCCCACACTCGTGAAACCCGGGTTTTAAAACTGGTTTCATAACGATACCGTGTCTTAAGTTTTGGGCTCATGGGTTATTCTGTGAAATATCAAATACAATTGTGCATTGCGACAAGAATGTAGTAGAACACTTATTTAAATTCATACAAAAAGATCAGTAAAGAAATTTTACTCAGTCATTTCAACTGATTATATGCTTGTTTATTTTGAAACTTGTTTGAAATGTCTGCATTTTTATGGTTATCATGGTTTGCCTGTCTGATGGTCAAAATAAAGACCTTGGCTAAAAAGAAATATTAAATCCTGAAGTTTCTAAAATTTCCTCGACTAAAAGAGAAATATCTTCAAAATCTTTTGTCTATTGGAGTATGATTAAAAATGAGCCAACAGTGAAAACATAAAAATGTTTTTTAAATAAAAAGCGATGTCTCTACAATGAAAAATGTATTAAATAAATGCTTTTTGACCACGGAAAAGAGAAGATAGGATAATTATTTATCAAATGCGTACACATGTATCATTTTCACTATAGTCTTCTGATCCCGAAATTTGGAACAGTATCGATGAAACTCCCGAGCTTTAACATTTGTGTAGATTTTGATTTAAGAGATTCGAAAACAAATGGAGAAAATAAAGATTCTAAATAGAATAATATTTCATAACAAAAAATTTTAAAAAGAAATATTTTCATTTTCGTCAGGTTTATTTAATTTTACAAAATTTACATGTTATAATTACAAGGGATATTGTTACGAAAAAGCATTTTTTACAATTATATATGAGCTATATTTTATGGCAAGTTTAACATTTAGTAATATTCGAGGGATGTATATTCATGCCATTTTATTTTCTCCGTGTTTCGAAATTAAATCTGGTCTCGATTTTTAATATTTTTTCGGCGATAAATTTTACTGGAAACATAAATCAAAATCATGTTTTTTTCCGTGCTTCTAAAATAAATCTGGTCTCAATATTCAACCATTTTGCTGCAATGATTTAACTGGAAAAATAGATCGAAACCATAACATTATTTAAACTGTGTTATAAAATATCTAAAATAAATCTGGTCTCAATTTTCAACATTTTTGCTGCAATGATTTAAGTGGAAAAATAAATAGAAACCATAAAAATATTTAAACTGCATTAAATATCAAAAAATTGATATCCATAAAACTGCTTAAACCCATTCGTTCTAAAACTGGTTTTCATAACGATACCCTGTCTTAAGTTATGGGCCTGTCTGCTTGTATACTATTAAGAAGCACTAGTATACAACTGTACTGAATACTGATCTATTGTTGTATAAGAATTGGCACCAAAGTTGACTCCAAATTAGTCACTTTGTTCATCGAAGTATAAAAAGTGTCGGTGCTATAGATTCAGTGCTGAACATCATATTTTAAATTTAGAAATAATCATTTTTGTGATTTTTTGACAGAATTTCATTTTCAACTTTTCAAAAATGAAACTTTTCAGAAAACTTAAAAAACGATAATTTTTTATTGAACGAACGATTTTTTCGAACAAATTTTGAAAAGACTGTCGTTTTTTTAATAAACGAGTGATTTTATCAAACAAACCATCTTATGATTAAACGATTTTACTAAACGATCGTTCAGTGAGAAAACGAATGCAATAAATGGAAAACGACCGATAATTTTAAGAACGAACGAAATCTATTTTTTTACTATTGAAAAAAACCGGATGAAATGAAAAAAGTCGAACGTGCACATCTCTATTTAAAACAAGTTTATACTGCATACAACATAATTATAATGCAGTGCTGTAAATCTTACTTTCAATATAAGAACATAGAAATATAATCTCAGCTTCATGCAATGTTGATACAAACATTGCTTTAGTTTCTACAGTTCATCTCTTATGTAATTATATTTAAACTTATGACGTCTTCTTTGCCCAAAACACTATAAATTGAGAGAACATCTATATATAAATTTGGCTTGTCTGTTTGTTTGTTTGTCTGTCTGTTTGTATCCAATAAACGTCAAAACGGCTGAACTAATCGGGCCCATATTTTTTGTGGGACATCACGTGACCACAGGGAAGGTTTATGAATGATAAAAATTTTAAAAAATGTGTTGTAAAGGTTTTTAATTTTGTAAAAAAAATTAAATTCTTAAAAATCCGCGAATTTTTTTTTAAAAATCCGCAAAATTTTTTTCTTTGTTTTTAAATGTAAACAAAAAGAACATGTTCACAATTTAAATAGAAGATGGGCGCGAAAAGTCTAGAAAGAAGGGTGCGAAGCGCCTTGAATTTCTAGTCTATATATAAATTTTGCTTGTCTGTTTGGGTGGGTGTCTGTTTGTTTGTATCCAATAAACGTCAAAACGGCTGAACCGATCGGGCCCAAATTTTTTGTGGGACATCACATGACCACAGGGAAGGTTTATGAATGATCAAAATTTCAAATATTTGTCTCCATCAAAATTCGATCTTCATTAAATTTCTGAAAATTTTGAAAATCCACGAAATTTTTTGTGAAAATCCGCGAATTATTTATGTTTTGTTTTACGATGTACACAAAGAGAACATGTTCACAATTAATTTAGAAGATGGGCGCGAAGCGCCCTCTAAGGCTAGTACTATAGAAATTCCTACTTTAAACATCTGAAAAAATTGAAAATTTTCGAGATCCAAGTATGTATTGCCAAATCAAGTTATTTAGAAAAAAAGTATGCAAAATCAATACTTGCATGAAATATTTAAACAGACGTCTTGACCCAAGTCAAATATGCAAAAATAATTACAAATTTTTTTTAACTTCTTAGTGTGTCTACTACTCTACTAATCTGTTTACTAATTGTCATAATCTTTACAAAGACCTATTAGTTGAAATTCAAGAACTAAATGTACGTAGAAATGAAGGTAAGGTAAGGTAGATAAAGGTAAAATAAGGCCAACTTTTAGCGTGAACCTGTTGGTTTGTCAAAAACAGTCTAAAACAATACTTTTTAAGTAGTAAGATATTTCCTTAAATATTTCTTTAAAATATAAAATGTTTCTTTCCTAAATAAATTTCCCATATTCAACAAATAATAAAAAGGATTTTATTTTATTTTCTCCAATACTAAGTAAAAACAAATACACCTTTTTAAGCTTTTAAATGAGATGGAAAGTAAGAAGCTTAACATACTCACATAAAAAATTGTTTCTACCTACTAAAACATAAAAGAGATTTTTATTCCATTTTGAGAGAATAAATATTTCGTGTAATTTCCTGTAATTTGAAAATCTTCTGGGATATTATTTTTCATAATTGTCCTGGGACATTATGAGAAATAATGTCCCAGAAGATTTTCAAATTTGCGGATTTTAGAGTTTTTTTTCGGTTTAAAAAGGAACAAAATTTTATAAGCAACTGCCTTGTGTATAATTTGAGAAATTGTATTTTTGCCGGGATTTTTAATTAATTAAGTTTATTTTTGGTCAAAATTCAAGCTTTTAAATCCCAAACGTAGTGATATAAATTAAGTAAAAATCCCAGCAAAAATATAATGTCCCGTATTATAACATAAGGCAGTTGCATAAACAGATATATCTTATCTGAAATCTTTTTTTTAAATTAAGAAGGAAAGATGAGCACAGAAAGAATATTAAGTTTAAAGAATGAGGACAGGGGATTGAGAATATAAGATTGACACAGAGATCTAAAATGTTATTGCTCCGCTGCTATCTCAGGATTCAGGATGGAAACTCAGAGGAGGCTCTATCCTGCAGTAAGCAGTTGAGCTTATATCTTCAACCATTCACTATACTTCGGGGTAGATTTTTACACTACTCCAGGGTTCAGATTCTATACTCCGGGGTAGGTCTTTACACTACTCCAGGATTCAGATTCTATACAATGCTCCAGGAGCAGGTTCCTTACACTACCCCAGGGTTAAGATTCTATATAGTACTCCGGGGTAGGTCTTTACACTACTCCAGGATTCAGATTCTATACAATACTCCAGGAGCAGGTTCCTTACAGTACCCCAGGGTTAAGATTCGATATAGTACTCCAGGAGCAGGTTACTTACACTACCCCAGGGTTAAGATTCTATATAGTACTCCAGGGTTCAGGTTCTATACACTACTCCAAGGTTCAGGTTCTATACAATACTCCAGGGTTCAGGTTCTAAACACTTCTTAGGGGATTCAGGTTATAAACACTACTCCAGAGTTCTGGTTCTATACACTACTCCAGGGTTCAGGTTCTATACACTATACTCCATGGTTCAGGTTCTATACACTACTCAGGGTTCAGGTAATATACACTACTCCACGGTTCAGGTTCTATATACTGCTCCAGGATTCAGGTTCTAAACACTACTCCAGGGTTCTGATTCTATACCTTACTCCAGGGTTCAGGTTCTATACCCTACTCCAGGATTCTGGTTCTATACACTACTCCAGGGTTCAAGTTCTATACACTTCTCCAGGGTTCAAGTTCTATACACTACTCCAGGGTCAGGTTCTATACACTACTCCAGGAGCAAGTTCTTTACACTTCTCCAGGGTTCAAGTTCTATAAACTACTCCAGGGTCAGGTTCTATACACTACTCCAGGAGCAGGTTCTTTACACTACTCCAGGTTTCATGTTTTATACACTACTTGGTTCAGGTTCTAGTCTCTTCTCAGGTTTCAGATTCTAGACACATCGGATTCTATATACACAATTCCGGGTTTTCTTTATCTGAAGTAGTTTCTCAACGAGCCCCCTCTACTCCCTCTCCTCCCTCCCCCCTTGGTTTCCTTATTTAATGTGGGTACTGGGCACTGGGCAGTGATACCCAATATTTATGTTCTTCCTAAACATTATTCATTCCTTAATGTTCAAACCCACCTCTACAGATATAATTTTTTTCACTGACCGGACTTTTTTTCCGCCCTGTGGCTGTACCCTACCCTATAAATAAAAAATATTTTTTTTAACAAAATCCTTTAAATTACTATTCATATTAAAAGTATCAAAAATTCACTGTGATATTGTCAAAAATGAGAGTGCTAGGACAAAAAAACTAAGGGAAGTGGGGCATCAAACGCTTCCCCCCCCAGCCTGTTTAGGGTTAAAGTTATAATAGCTAGTTTGCCAAAAACTATTGTAAGATATTTCAGATATTTAGATATCAAAATGTGGCATCTTATATATGTATATCTTTGATGTCTATCCTGTATGTCTGTTTGTTTGAATGTCAGATTATGACTCTGGAACTCTTACACCGCTTTTCTTGAAATAATGATTTAAGCAACTGGGCAGAGCCACAGGTTTTTAGATCTGTTTAAAATTTTTAAGTTTGGGTCGACGATTTGTTGACTTTTGTAGTCAAAGCTTGGTTTCCAGGCAAAGGTTGGTTTCCTAGGGGGTAAAAAAAAATAAGAAAAAAGACAGATGAAAATAAACAAAAAACGCTAAAGAAAAATAAAAAAAAATAAGAAACAGTTAAAAAATAAGTATAGAGATATAAAAAACAAGATTGATAAAAACTCATTGAAAGTAGTTTTTTGTTTGACAGATTTCCAATAAAGTTTTTAACTGTTGAAATTCGGGGAATAAATTTTTTTGAAAATCATCCAAATCCTTCATCAATCACAGAAGTGCAGAGCAGTGCAAATCTCGTAAAATCTTAAATGTTATTTGAATTCCATGGAGTCTAATTGGGTAAAAGTGAATTTAAAATCCTATGGTTCGATAAAGCAATGAAATATTTAACCCTATCCCTGCTGGGGTACTTGAAAACCAGGATATGCTGGGGGAGGTCAATTTGACCCCCCCCCCCTCTAAATCCCATGTTTTATGTCCAAATGTGACAAATGATACATCATTAGAAAGCTCTTGTGCTCTACTTTTAGAATCTGCAAAAAAATTTGCAAAATTTTTAAAAACTTAATATGTATTCAAGGAAAACTGAAAATGTGCAAATTCCCTTTCAAGGCATCTATGCAAAAAACGATGCAAAATTTCTTCGCAAAAATTGTGCAGTCTGCTTCCTTTTGTAAAAGGCTTTTCAAAGAGCTATAAAAAGTAAAAATCCAATTACCGGAAGTAGGTCTAAATAAAAATTTAGTTGGATAATTTTTAGTCTTTGATAAGCCTCTTTTTGTGCTTGACTCCTACTCTCAATATACGGTTGGATTTGATGTAAAAACCACAAACCTAACCTAACCTAACCTAACCTAACCTACTCTCAATATACAGTTGGAATTGATGTAAAAACCACTTTGTTTCCTAATTTGTCTGGGAGACCAGCCAGTGGTAAACTATTATCAGAATACTTAATGAACAAGTATATAATGCGGGTAGTGCAATCTGCACTCTGCAGTATGTAAAAAAAATTATTTGATGAAATACAATTTTTTAAACCAACTTTATAAAATAACTAAGTTGCCCATGGAATAAAAAAAATTTGAAAAGAATAAAAAAAAATGAAAAAATAAAAAAAAACTTTTTTTAGCCCAAGAGTGTCTGCAACAAATTTTAGCCCAATCGGTCCAGCCGTTTGGCTATGCGCAACATATATCGAGGGATATCCTATGCAGACCATATGCAGCCATAAAACATTGAAAAATCGAGAANGGGGTGTAAAAACTGATGAAAACGAATAATCCACAATTTATAGTCCATGTCATGTGATTTCAGTGTGAATATAAAGGGTCTGTCAATGATATTTCAATTCAAAACGAAACCCTCCTTTAACGAATAACAATTTAGAAGATATTTTTGTTTTTCTCTATAAAACCTGATAATCTCAAATTTGTATTTTATCTACAAAAGGTATTTGTGAGTTGTGGGTTCATGCAAGGAATATTACACCATCTTATTCTTTTATAGATATTTCTTCCTCATTTTTTCAAATACAGGTTCAAAGGATTTTGATATAAATGGGACATGCATGATGCAACCACCAGATATTACTTGAAATTACGTCGCCTGTCTATTAAAAGCTATAATTTTGCATGTTGCAAAATTGTAAATATAAAAGTGGAAGAGAAACAGATTGTGATTGAAGAATCGATTAAGAGAGTTTGGTGCAAATATTGGCAAGGTTTATTGTGTTCAAGGAAGTAATTGATTTGCTAATGATCTTGTGCATCCAAGATTAAACAAAACAAGAATATAAAACTAGAACAAGGATAACTTAACAAGAAGAAGAAAAAAGAAAAAACAAGAATAAGGAACACAAAAATAAGGAAAACAAGAATAAGAAATACAAAAATAAGAAGAACAAGAATATGGAACACAAAAATAAAGAAAACAAGAATAAGAAATACAATAAAGGAAAACAAGAATATGGAACACAAGAATAAGGAAAACAAGAATAAGGAACACAAAAATAAGGAAAACAAGAATAAGGATCACAAAAAAAAAATAAGGAACACGAAAATAAGAAAAACAAGAATAAGGATCACAAAAATAAGGAAACAAGAATAAGGAACACAATATTAAGGAAACAAGAATAAAAAAAACAAGAATAAAGAAAACTAAAATAAGGAAAATCAAGAATAAGGAAAATTAGAATATAAAAACAAGAACAAGGGGAGACAGAATATTTAACCGGAACAAGTAAAAAGAAAAAGAAAACCAAAAACAAGGAAATAAGAATATGAAAGCAAGAATAAAAATAACAAAATCAATATTTTTCTAAATTTACTTCTTTCATGTTTACTTCCTGCGGTAGAAATGCACAAGTTTCTTTTGTAAAGTAACCACAATTAAAAATAATCAGTTGTGAAATGGTAAACATTTATATTTAATTCATAAAAAGCTTAAAGGTTTTCATTATCAATTGTCATCTTAACATCTTCCCGCGCAATTTCGCACAATTGCGCACAATTCGAGAACAGTTGCGCCATTCCGCGCAATTTCGCGCATTTCCGCACATTTGCGCTCAACGGAATTTCGATTGAAACCCTACTTGAAAGTAGCGGCTGTGGTTCTTAGGAGGGGGAAATTAAGCCTACCCCCCCGTGTAAAAATGATTCCTGTATACGCCCTCTGGATAAGACGGATCCGGAATAAAGTATTATTGATATACGTACGTGCGTGTGAAAAGGGTATATATTATTGATAAATATCTATCTATAAATATCATCAAACAAATAACGCCCACAATGTGTACACTAATTAATCAGAGAGCAAACATTTATAAAGATAAATCCCACCATTATAGTATTAATAACTAACATTTATAAAGATAAATCACACCATTATAGTATTAATAACTAACATTTATAAAGATAAATCCCACCATTATAGTATTAATAACTAACATTTATAAAGATAAATCCCACCATTATAGTATTAATAACTAACATTTATAAAGATAAATCCCACCATTATAGTATTAATAACTAACATTTATAAAGATAAATCCCACCATTATAGTATTAATAACTAACATTTATAAAGATAAATCCCACCATTATAGTATTAATAACTAACATTTATAAAGATAAATCCCACCATTATAGTATTAATAACTAACATTTATAAAGATAAATCCCACCATTATAGTATTAATAACTAACATTTATAAAGATAAATCCCACCATTATAGTATTAATAACTAACATTTATAAAGATAAATCCCACCATTATAGTATTAATAACTAACATTTATAAAGATAAATCCCACCATTATAGTATTAATAACTAACATTTATAAAGATAAATCCCACCATTATAGTATTAATAACTAACATTTATAAAGATAAATCCCACCATTATAGTATTAATAACTAACATTTATAAAGATAAATCCCACCATTATAGTATTAATAACTAACATTTATAAAGATAAATCCCACCATTATAGTATTAATAACTAACATTTATAAAGATAAATCCCACCATTATAGTATTAATAACTAACATTTATAAAGATAAATCCCACCATTATAGTATTAATAACTAACATTTATAAAGATAAATCCCACCATTATAGTATTAATAACTAACATTTATAAAGATAAATCCCACCATTATAGTATTAATAACTAACATTTATAAAGATAAATCCCACCATTATAGTATTAATAACTAACATTTATAAAGATAAATCCCACCATTATAGTATTAATAACTAACATTTATAAAGATAAATCCCACCATTATAGTATTAATAACTAACATTTATAAAGATAAATCCCACCATTATAGTATTAATAACTAACATTTATAAAGATAAATCCCACCATTATAGTATTAATAACTAACATTTATAAAGATAAATCCCACCATTATAGTATTAATAACTAACATTTATAAAGATAAATCCCACCATTATAGTATTAATAACTAACATTTATAAAGATAAATCCCACCATTATAGTATTAATAACTAACATTTATAAAGATAAATCCCACCATTATAGTATTAATAACTAACATTTATAAAGATAAATCCCACCATTATAGTATTAATAACTAACATTTATAAAGATAAATCCCACCATTATAGTATTAATAACTAACATTTATAANAGTGTAGGCATAATTGTTAAAGGAACTGTAGAGTGTAGGCATAATTGTTAAAGGAACTGTAGAGTGTAGGCATAATTGTTAAAGGAACTGTAGAGTGTAGGCATAATTGTTAAAGGAACTGTAGAGTGCAGGCATAATTGTTAAAGGAACTGTAGATTGTAGGCATAATTTCTAGTGATAAAATAAATATTTGTAACGATCTAGCCCGTATCTCCTCACTTAATCTTTATAGCTAATCTGCCTCAAACTCTAATTCTCAGTCAACTCTGACTAATATATATTGGCTAAACCGCCTCTAACTCTAATAATCAGCCAACCCAGGCTGATTCCGTCTGTACTGAACATGGATATATACGGGCCAGTATGACCGGCCAGGTTACAAACTAAAATTATGGTTACAATACAAAGATAAGAATATAGAAGTAAATAGATAAGTAGGGATACATCTTCTTCAGGTTTGTTACATATTCATAGAGCAGCATGTCCGATTAATAACGGTACCCTTTAAAACTTGTTTAATTCAGAATTCATGATATTTCCATATTTTTCTCTTTGAAAAAAATATTATAATCAATCGTGGTTGACAAGAAGAAAATTTTTGATATCTTGCATATTATTGACCAGACAGAAGTTTTAACTCTATAAGGATTTGGGGATGGGGACGGGGTTTTTTTTTTGAAATAACTAAAAACGGCTGTGAACTTCCAAACTTCTTCAATTTTAGAGTTGTAATATTGCTATTTTATTTTTTATGCATGGGGTAGGGTGGAGGACAGTCCAACGGCGGGTCAGAGTTTCAAAAAAATCATAAATGGTTAATTGCTACAGGGCTAAACCTAAATTTGAGAAGCCATCGAAAAATGGATGTAATAACATGTTTCGCAAGTTCATATTTGCAAAAAGTAAAAATATTTACTTTTTAACATTTTTCCAAATATATAAATTTAGATTTTTTAAATGTTTTGCAGATTTTAATTCCTAATAAATATTAGGTCAATATAAACCCCCCCCCAGTCTATTTAGAGTAAACCAGACGGAATTAGGTTTAAACATATATTTTCAGAAATGTATTTCAGTCCTGTCAGATATCGGCAAAGCGTGAATTTAGAAATTTTATCTTTTGTTTAAAATTCAGAATCCAGACATTTTCTCAGCTTTAGAGCTTTACCACTCATATTTTGGTCCAGATTTCTTCATCACTTTTCATACTGTAAACTAACGTTACCACTCATACTTTGGTCCAGATTTCTTCATCACTTTTCATACTGTAAACTAACTTTACCACTCATACTTTGGTCCAGATTTCTTCATCACTTTTCATACTGTAAACTAACTTTACCACTCATACTTTGGTCCAGATTTTTGTCATCTTTTTCATACTGTAAACTAAAATACTTTAATTCTTACCCGAAAATCTGTAGGACATTTCCCAATACTCCTCCAAAACTGATGCAAGAAGAAACAAAGGACTTTTTAAATTGCAAAAAAGTAACAAAAAATATAAGACAAAGTTCACTAGAAGTGAAGCATTTATTTCATGTACTCTCCCGCGTGCTCTAGCTGATTAAAGTTCGGCCCTGTACTTAAAGTAAACCGGAGTTAACAGTTAAAAGTGTCCGTAAAGGTTCGTACTAAATAAGTGCTGCCTTAAAAATATACAAATTAGCATTGTCTCGGTGTAGTTTGTTAATTTTCATTTTACTGTACATAGATCACTGTGTAACGTACAGTTTTCATAAAAAGGAATAAGTATATTGTTATAACATTGTTAATCACCACAAAAAGGAATAAATATATTGTTATAGCATTGTTAATCACCACAAAAAGGAATAAATATATTGTTATAGCATTGTTAATTAGCACAAAAATGAATAATTATATTATTATAGCATTGTTAATCACCACAAAAAGGAATAAGTATATTGTTATAGCATTGTTAATCACCACAAAAAGGAATACGTATATTGTTATAGCATTGTTATTGTTATTATAGCATTGTTAATCACCACAAAAAGGAATAATTATATTATTATAGCATTGCTAATCACCACAAAAAGGAATAAGTATATTATTATAGGATTTTTAATCAGCACAAAAAGGAATAAGTAAATTCTTATAGCATTGTTAATCACCATAAAAAGGAATAAGTATATTGTTATAGCATTGTTAATCACCATATAAAGGAATAAGTATATTGTTATAGCATTGTTAATTAGCACAAAAAGGAATAAGTATATTGTTATAGCATTGTTAATTAGCACAAAAAGAAATAAGTATTGCCAGTATTGATGAATATGCTACTGGAATATTTGAAGCTCCTATAGATAATGCAGCAAAGTTGTGTCTACCAAAATCAGGAGGAGTGGCAAATGAAAAATCAAAAGGGATCTTAGGTTGGAATGAATATGTAAAACCATATCAGGCCGAAAGTAAGTTCTGGTTTGGTGTTTGGCAAGCAGCTGGGAGGCCAAGAGAGGGAGAACTGTTTATTTTGCAGCGAAATGCTCACATGCAATATAAATATTCTATAAGAAGATTAAAGAGAGCAAAAAGTCATTTACTTCAAGATAAATTTACTCAAAAATTGCTCAATGGAGGAGGTGATATATTCAAAGAAATTAAGAAATTCCGGGGACAAAATACAACAATTTCAAATTGTATAGATGGAGAAGTTGGGGCCCAGAATATTGCAAATCACTTTCAAGAAATCTATGAAAATCTGTACTCCCAGCATACTCTAGGAGAAGATTTTGATAAAGTGCAGCAAAATATACAAGAAAGAGTTCATCATGGATTACAGGATGATATAAATAAAGTTAACAGCCAGTCAGTCAAAGATGCACTAAATAAAATGAAAGCAATGAAAAGTGATGCATTATTTGACTTCAGCNTATATTGTTATAGCATTGTTAATCACCACAAAAAGGAATAAGACTATTATTATAGCATTGTTAATCACCATAAAAAGGAATAAATATATTGTTATAGCATTGTTAATCACCACAAAAAGGAATAAGTATATTGTTATAGCATTGTTAATCACCAGAAAAAAGGAACAAGTGTATTGTTATAGCATTGTTAATCACCACAAAAAAGAATCAGCATATTGTTATAGCATTCTTAATTACCACAAAAAGAAATAAGTATATTATTATAGCATTGTAAATCACCACAAAAAGGAATAAGTTTATTGTTATAGCATTGTTAATCACAACAAAAAGGAATAAGTATATTGTTATAGCATTGTTAATCACCAGAAAAAAGGAACAAGTGTCTTGTTATAGCATTGTTAATCACCGCAAAAAAGAATAAGCATATTGTTATTGCATTGTTAATCACCGCAAAAAAGAATAAGCATATTGTTATAGCATTGTTAATCACCATAAAAGGGAATAGATATATTGTTATAGCATTGTTAATCAGCACAAAAAGGAAAAAGTATATTGTTATATCATTGTTAAATACCACAAAAAGGAATAAGTATATTGTAATAGCATTGTTAATCACCACAAAAAAGAATCAGTATATTGTTATAGCATAGTTTATCACCACAAAAAGCATAAGTATATTGGTATAGCATTGTTAATCACCAGATAAAGGAATAAGTATATTGGTATAGCATTGTTAATCACCAGAAAAAGGAATAAGTATATTGTTATAGCATTGTTAATCACCAGAAAAAGGAATAAGTATATTGGTATAGCATTGTTAATCACCAGATAAAGAAATAAGTATATTGGTATAGCTTTGTTAATCACCAGATAAAGGAATAAGTATATTGTTATAGCATTGTTAATTACCACAACAAAAGTATATTCCCAGTCTATCTGAACTTATTTTCTCTTTTCTCTTGTCCTAAAGTACAATTTGTGTTTCTAAACAATTTTTCTTAACAAATATGTTTTAATTCTAACCATGAATGGGGGTAATGACGTGAAATTTAATGTTTTATTTAAATCTAGCGACCAGGGAAAGAAAGGGTGGTCTCTGGTCGTCCATCAATGCACTAATGGATTTGGATGATTTATCATCAAATAAAATTTTATTCTTTTGATAGAATTGTATATAAATGTATTTGTGGCCACAATTCCATTTTCCTTTTCAAACTATTGCAAAGTAATTGCTCTCAACAAACGTCATCAAGGGTTTAACTTAAACCAACTATAAGGGCTGGGGGGGGGGGTCTAAATCTATGTATATCCTGGAGAAAGGGGCATCCCTTGGCCTTTCAGTTCCTTTTACTATTTTGAGAAATAAAGACGACTTAATGATTACAAATAGAATATATTTTAATTTTACCTTTTTATAAAAAAAGATTTTTTGTTTTGATGAACAGAAAAGTTGATTTTTACCTTGAGAAATATGCTGATTATGAAGTTTTTGCTCTTTATTATTTGGTGGCGGGGAACCAGGGATTGAGGGGGGGGGGTTGTAAGTCTGTTTTGTGTTTTGTGAAAAAGTTAATTTGTTGTTACACATTTTTAACAAAAACAGGTTTGAAAATTAACTTTCAAGGACTGTGGTTGTTTCTTTTGTCTAGGCACATATGTCAACTTTGTTCTAATTTCAGCTAATAATAAACTTTCCAAAACTCATTGTCAAAAACCCGCAGAAATAGTGTTTCAAAACCACAGTTTGTGATAATATTTGAGGGGAATCTTAAAATTATCTCGATCAAAAGTCCCTTCTATATAAATTTTGATGATATATAACTTGTTAAACAATTTTGACCAATTCCATAAATTTATAATCTGACATACAGAACATTTGTGCTTAACTTTTTATACATTTTAAATTGTCTTTATATTTAATAAACGAAAAATGAATAAGTTTAGATCTGATTCTGATTACATTTATTAATAAATTTAAAATACTTATTCTTTAGGATGAATACAATTTTACTATTAAAGGCTGCGGGGGTTAGTTTTTTTATGAAAGTGTATGAACAGTGCAGAAACAAAAGTTAAATAAGACCAACGGTAGGAAATGCAGTGTCATCAATAAAAGATTGGTACCAAATTCTGTTTTACTAGAAACCAAAGAAAAAAATATGAAAATGTTAAACCTCTCACTGATTGATCTACAGAACAAACCTAGGCTGAACAATGAAGATTGATTAATCAGAATAAAAGGAATTGTAAATTTATTTGCAATTAAACTTGAAATCTCAATTTTCAAAATGATGACCAAGACTATTTCAGCTTTCAACGTATTTCCTGATTTTAGAATAATAATAATAAACGTAGAAATATCTATGAAAATCTGCCTATTGTAAACATGATTGAAAGAAGCTAATATCGCTATTCCATCTTCCTTATAAAAATAATCATCCTAGAAGGAAGTTAAACTACCTTTGTAAATTAAAAACGTTTTGGTGGCGGAAATACAGTGTAATGAAATAAAATGTCTGTCCAAAAACCTTCTAGCAGTACGAGCCAAAATAATAGTGTTAAATATAGTTGATAGCGATTTGTATGTTTTGATATTTATGTTTTCTAGCCATATACTGCAATATTAATATGGTTACAACAAACGTCACACACAGTATATTACACCAAAAACATTACGACACGCATTATATACAATATAACATCTAACCTTAGCATAAATTGTGAATAGTAAATTTTGGTTGTTACAATATCAAGAAATATATTTTAAATACATTTTTATAGAGAAAATGCTGAAGGGAAAAGGATTTATGTCTTACCATGAATACAAAGCAAAGAAAGGTATTAAAATTAGCTTACACATTTTTTTATTTATAATTTTGTCATATAATTTTTATCAACAATAAAAATTCTGAAAAAGTTTATAACTTAGACAATTATTAAGTTGTAAGCCTAAAGTTTACTCATTTGAAAAGACCTTGATCAATGTACAGTTTTTATTTAAATTAAGACTATTTGGCTTTTCAGTGTAAACTGTGGGTTTGGGAACAGGGTTAACGACTGAGTTAAAAGTTTTTGTTATAAAAAAATTAATATTTTTATGCAATTTTCAATTTCAAAGGCTTGCTGTTTTGTGGTTTTTTTAAAGACAGAAAAATCGTTGAGAGCGTAAAATAATTTCTTTTAAACACAAGTTTCTTATTATTGCCTCCTTAAACCATACTATTATTATATTTAAAATGCAGTATATGTTATCAATCAGAAAAATGGAAAAGTAACTATTTCCGTTTAATCTAAACAGGGAGAAATTGGATTAGGGTTGGGGGATCGACTGAATCCCCCCTGGCATAGCCTAGATATATTGGTGTAATAAATTATTGTATAGTCATTTTTCTTCTTCACATCTTATTCCAACTTATGATTTATTTTCAATTTCCCAATTGCAGTATACCCGCCCTGTAGCAACTGAGTGACTTAAAAGGCCACTCTAAAAAACCCTAAAAATCCACCTTTAACATTATTTTTGTTGCATTTTTAGTATTTTTCCTTGATCTAACCAATAATAAGTATTCTTAATCAAAATTTCAAAGAAAAATACAAAAAAAAATTCTTCCGCCACTAGCGGGTTAACACTTTATTTGATGACATAAAAGAAATTATACAAACTATTTGATAATTTTTTTTTAATATTTAGAGGAAGAAAAGAGAAAAGAGAAGGAAGTTGGAAAATTAAAAGTTGAAGAAGGTATTAAATTATGTATTTATGTAACCAAAGAATAAAGATGGGTATCATTGTATTTTTCTGATTGAACGAATTTTCTGAAATAAAAAAAGTTCGTTTTTTAATATCAATAAACGATTTTTTTACTGAAAGAATTAAACGAACGATTTTACTAAACAATCGTTCACTGAGAAAACAAACGAACGACAAAAACTGTTAATTTAATTTACCGAACGGAAATGCAGTTTTAAAACTACGGCGACTATCGTTAATTCTTAACTTAAATTGCATGAAACTAATAAAAAGTGTTTTGATGTTTTTGAATTTTAAAAATTTGCGTTTAAAAGTTTTTTATTTTAGTAAAATTTTGAAAATGCGCGAAAAAATATTATGAAATCCGCAAACTTTTTTGTTTGTTTTTGTTTTATACTGTACAAAGAGAAGATGCTCACACAACACCATGAAAAGTTGAAATAGATAATGGGCGACTAAGCTTTACCCTATATCTACAGTTGTACTTTACTCTTTTTTATTTCTAGTTGAATCCTGAAATGTTAACCTTGAACGCTTGATTTTGATATCCAAAGTAGGCTAGGCACATTTAAATTCTAAAATCAATACTTGATCCATATAAGAAAACGGATGAATTAGCCATGTTATATGGTATATGTCATGTTGTAAGAAGATTGTGGCATATAAAATGAAATATATATATATATATATATATATATTTATTATCTATCTTATACTTTCCTTATAAATTATGGTTGCTGCAGCACTCAAACTCCTGCAACATTAACCCTAAAAGACGGTGGGAACGTTTGGGTATGTGTGTGTTTTTTTTAATGAAAAAAAGATTTGCAGAAACCCCATTTATATTTTTAACAACGTTAAATTCAAATAACATTTAAAATCTTCTGCAGTATAACTCAATAATAGAAAAAATAACATTTAAAAATTAAAGATGTTAAATTCTTTAAACATCGGAACTTTTTTTATCCATTCATTAACGGTTAGACAAATTTCGTTTTTAACTTTAAACTCAACTTTCTGTTTAGTTAACGTTTTTTATTCTCTTTGTTGATTGAGTTTTTGTTCGTTCGCGATTTTTGTTTTTTAAAGGAATTAACGTAAATATGCTCCAAATTTTCGCCCTCCTTCGAAAACATTATTAAATATTCTAAAATAATATTTTTTGACGTTATTTAAGAAAAGCATCAATACCTTTCCATTGCACCCATCTAATCCTATTTTGCATAATCGTTTAAAGTTTAGAATTCTATAATGCTTTATGATTTAATATAATCTCATAAACTTGCTGCATGAAGGGACCACAATGTTAAATTCAAAACAGTGCACTGTGCTGTGTGCAGTCTACACAATAAGAATTTTAAACAGAATTTTAACATTTCGTAGATTATTTCAATTCCAAGAGTAAGATGAATGTTTTAATTAGTTTTGGACGTGGTAACCTTTAAACCTTGAACTGATCAAGGTTGACGGAGTTTTTTTTAGAAAAGCTTGTAATCTATTTTAGTAAGAGTGTTTACCCATCCTTGGTTTTCGAGAAATATACACACCGTTGTGTTAAAGGGTGTGTTTGCTAAAAAAAGGCTTATACCAAATTAAATTCGATGGAGCTACTAATTTTACTTCTACTGCGTGTAGGGTTATAAATCATTTTTAAAAACGATCGTTAAAGGATCGTTTTCGTTTCGTTTTCGATCGTTTTCAAAAACGATCGTTTCGTTTTTATAAAAAAAGATAGTTTTAAAAACAATCCACTCGTTTTGAACTTTTAGAAAACGAATCCCCATCGTTTTTAAAACCGATCTTTTTTAAAAAAAACGATAAGCGACCGTTTTTATACAACTGTTTTAATATAAGACAATAGTTTTTGAACTGGTTGTCGTTAATGATATTAAACGAAACGAAGAACTTTATAAAAGGTCGTTATTAAAAGCGAGCGTTTTTAAAACGACCGTTTTTGAAAAATGATTTCTTTAAAAACGATAATTTTTCAAAAACGATAATTTTTCAAAAACGATAATTTTTCAAAAACGGTCGTTTTTAAAACGATAGTTTATCGTCGTCGTTTTTATAACGAAACGATCCTTTAAAAAAAACGATCAATCCCTGTATAAGGAGAAAATAGTTAAAAAAGCTCACACCGAAGAGTGCAGGACCCATACAAATCCACTGCGTTGCGTAATTTTACACTAACCGAAATTAATTTAATTATATTAATAACTAATTATTTAGCTATTACAGCTTATAAGTTATAAACGTCAAATTCAATTCAATGCATTCCTACATTTTTTTTATATAATTCCTTTATATAGTTGACATTATTGCTCTCTACATTTTAGGGATTTAAATTTGGGAGGAGTCACCTAAGAAATTACAGCAAAAATCACTTTTAACGAGTCATAATTTACACATTTTTAGAGAAAAATTCTCGTAGCCCTGAAACAACTTATATAATCTCTTTAAGTATGGAACACTGAATTTGGGTCTGGTTGCCAATATCTAGGTTTCTTTCAAAACATTACTATTCATGTCTCATTCTGTCTTATTAAATTAAGATATGATGTACTTGAGTGAGGAGATGGGCGTGTACGGTCTCTTTTATTTCGCTCGTTCATCGTTCGTGAACGACCCATTTCGTATAAAGTTTTTTCAATCGTTCAAAAAATTTTGTTTCGTCGGTTCTCAAAATTATGGTTAATTTTCCATCTATTTCGTTCGTTTTCGCACTGAAAGATTTTCTAGTAAAATCGTTTGTCCAGTAAATCATTCGTTTAGTAAAATACGATAATTTTTTCATTTCTCTGAACGATCCATTTCGTTCATCTATCTTTAGTTTTTTTCTGATCGAACCCCTTTTTCACGAAAAATTGTGTTCGTTTAAAAAATTATGCCCATCTCTACTTGAAAGAGGAATAATTTCTACATTTATGAAATTAGTTGGGGGAGCTAAGCAGAAGAAAAAGGATAAAAGCAAAGGAAGAGGAGTTCCTGAGAAAGGTGACTTAAAAAATATTTCGACTTTTAAAATAATCATTTTTCAATTGTTTGCAAATTCCACAAAACTTAAATTTTCTTATCCCCATATCTTTACAACCTAATATTGACGTAGAACTTTGACATTTCAAACTAAAAATTCCGTTAGATCAAATTAGATAATTTGAGTTTGTGACAAAGACTAAATTTCATATAAAAAATCATGTAGGAACTTATTACTTGCCACAAACTCTAATTTTCTAATCCTAATGTCTTTGTAACCTGATGTTTTAAACCTTTTTTTTTCTTTCAAACTATAATGAACTTCGCCAGATCAGGTTACAAAAATGTAAAGAAAAAAAGTAAAAATGTAATAAATGTTTAGAGGAAGTAGAGCAGCATATAACTATAATGCCTAATCCTGCCGCCAGGCGCGGAAGTATGGCAAACTTTGCTTTTCCGGAACTCCACTCCAAGGTAAACAAATTCAGTTTTTCCACAAAATCAAATTTTTGAATCCCTATATTGTTGCAACCTGATGGTGTAAACCTTTGATGTTTCAAACTTACATTTTTGATCTAACATGATTTATAGTTTAAAATATCACCATTGTACTACAAAGATAAAGGGATTATAGAAAATCAGAGTTTGTGACCAAAGCAATTGAACAAACACTTCTCAAAGTCTTTTAATAAAACCATATATATTTGTAACCTGATGGCTGCATAAAGCATAAACCTTAGATAATTTAAACTTTGACTATCTATTGTAATCATTTAAAAATATCATGATGAATATATATATATATATATATAAAATAATGATATATATATTTTAAAGAAAACCTCTATTTTACTGTTGAATGAATATCTGAAAACTTTAACCGTAAACAAACAGAGTAAGAAATTTGACAGGGATTAGCGATGAAGTAGAAATTATTTGACAAGGTCTTTCAAGTTTTAGATATTAAAAATTATAAATAAGTTTTCTCCAAAAAAATGTGAATATATTTAACTTGGAATTTTTAAACTAAGCTGAAATTAATCCCGTGGCTCGACCGAGTTCCCCGGATGCAAAATATGAAACAGCTACTTAGACTTAATTTTAAGAAATTTGGTTCCCCCATCTCAGGGATCGAATCTTAATCTAGTTCTTAAAATGTTGGTTAAATTATTATTTTTCGGAATTTTTTTTAATAAGGTTGCTATGCTTCTTTGAACCAACCATAGCAAATTTGTAAATAGTTCAAAAAAATATTTTGTTTCTTATAAAAAAAAACTTTGCAAAAAAAATTAGCCACCATATCTACTTTAAAAAAAAAAATTTCTAGTGATTGGGGGGAGGGGGTGTATACTTGTCAGAAATTCCTATCTTTTAATGGTAAAATAAAGCGTTCGTTGATATCTTCTCACGGGCAGCCGTAGTACATGTGCATTTCCGAGCCGGGTCAATCTTTCCGGTCCCAGTTTGTACTGTATCGCCCGGACACTGGGTAAATAAAGGACTTAATAGGACTAGCCGGTGCAACAAGGTTGACGCGGTCAGACTTTAGGTTGAATTTACTATTACTTAAGGGTCAGGAGTGTGTGCTCTTTACTCTGCAGTATATTTTAATGCATGCTTAGAAGTTTTATGTTCGATGCACGTCAAACTAAAGGAAATTTATTTTTAATAAATTTCAAGTCCTCTTATTGAAGCGCTATGGAGAAGAACAAAATGTTATGGTTTAAAGAATGTAAGCAATGTAATTAAGTCTTTTCTAAAGATTGTGATTTACTAATCCTCATTTCTTTGCAGCCCAATGCCGTAGACCTTAGATGTTTTATTCTATGAATTCTTTTAATAAAATAATCTAAATTTGAACTAACAAAAGGAAAAACCATCGGGTTGCAAAGAAATAGAAATTAGAAATTTGAGTTTGTGGCAAGGACTCAAACTCATAATTGTGCTTAAAATCATAACTAGAGGTGAAAACGAGGTCCAAAGTAGTCCGAAGTAGTCCAAAGTAGTCCGAAGTAGTCCGAAGTAGTCCGAAGTAGTCCAAAGTTGTCCAAAGTAGTCCAAAGTAGTCCAAAGTAGTCCAGAGTAGTCCGAAGTAGTCCGAAGTAGTCCGAAGTAGTCCAAAGTAGTCCAAAGTAGTCCGAAGTAGTCCGAAGTAGTCCGAAGTAGTCCAAAGTAGTCCGAAGTAGTCCGAAGTAGTCCGAAGTAGTCCAAAGTAGTCCAAAGTAGTCCAAAGTAGTTCAAAGTAGTCCAAAGTAGTCCAAAGTAGTCCAAAGTAGTAGCAGTAACGTCGAATAGATTTGACGTCCTCCTTCTGTCCAGCTCAAACATCTACATATAAAGCCAAACGGCTGGACCAAATAGGCTGACATTTTATAAGGGAATCCATGAGAACTCTGGGGATAACAAAGGCGAAAAAAGATTACAAAATTTTCTTTACAATTATAATTTTTTTTATTTAAATTTATTTTCTCCAGTATTTTTTAATAATTCCAATGCGAAGTCGGGCACATAAGCTAGTAAATCAGCTAGTAAATCAGCTAGCAGATTAGCTAGTAAATCAACTAGTAAATCAGCTAGTAAATCAGCTAGTAAATCTGCTAGTAAATCAGCTAGTAAATCAGCTAGTAAATCTGCTAGTAAATCAGCTAGTAAATCAGCTAGTAGATTAGCTAGTAAATCAGCTAGTAAAAATAAAAATAAAATATCTTAAAAATAAGAAATACAAAATACAAGTTTTAATTTCCCTTCCATTTCCCTCTTGGTTTTTATCTTTTTCCGTACTGTAGACAAACATTGGTTTGTTTACTGTCATAATTAGTCTTTCCTAAACCAACATATAGTTAACGATATAATATGTAATAAAACAATAAATTTTATATCTAAAAAAACTAGCTCGCATTTCACGCTTTCAAAATAAACGGTTTTAACTAATTTTGCTAAAACTCAAATTTTAGAAAACTTTTTACTATGTTTACAGTTTACCAATATCATCTTGAAAATATAAATGTTTACAGTTTACCAATATCATCATGAAAATATAAATGTTTACAGTTTACCAATATCATCTTGAAAATATAAATGTTTACAGTTTACCAATATCATCATGAAAATATAAATGTTTACAGTTTACCAATATCATCTTGAAAATATAAATGTTTAGAAGTACATTTATTGCTTCTATAATATAAATACATATTAAATAAAGAGTGTATAAAAGGAGAGGAAGTTGAGAAGGTCTTCTCCGGTTNAAGATATTGAGATGAGTTTAGCTAATCTACAAATAAACTTCCAACCTCTGGTATGAGGTTTAGCTAATCTACAGATAAACTTCCAACCTCTGGTATATGGTTTAGCTAATCTACAAATAAACTTCCAACCTCTGGTATGAGGTTTAGCTAATCTACAGATAAACTTCCAACCTCTGGTATATGGTTTAGCTAATCTACAGATAAACTTCAAACCTCTGGTATGAGGCTTAGCTAATCTACAGATAAATTTCTAACCTCTGGTATGAGGCTTAGCTATTCTACAGATAAACTTCCAACCTCAGGTATCATGCTTAGCTAATCTACAAATAAACTTCCAACCTCTGATGTGAGGCTTAGCTAATCTACAAATAACCTTCGTATCTCTTTTATGAGGCTTAGCTAATCACAGATAAACGTCCTACATATTAAATAAAGAGTGTATAAAAGGAGAGGAAGTTGAGAAGGTCTTCTCCGGTTCCAGGGTCCGACACAACTGATTTGCGGATTTCATAATCCACTTTCGGGGATTTCATATCCTCTACAAATGTTTACAATTTTGACTTGTTTCAACATTTGTTTGTAATTAAAAAAGGAAATTCTGTTAAAATTTAAAGATTAAACTTTTTCGACATTTTAGCTAAAAATCGGAACCCTTGACATTATACCAAAACTTTCTAAATAGCAAAAATAATAAGGCCCCAGATTGAAAAAACGTAAAGCAAGGGCAAAAAAAGCCATCAAATGATTAAAGGGTAAAGTGCCGGGAGTGTCTAGATTGTATAAATTGCTTATAAACGAGTATACTCTACCTTGGACAGTATTAAAATGATTTGATAGATCGGAGCTCTTGCTTGCAAGAAATTGGGGAAAAGCTTTTTATAAATAAGGAGGCCGCATCTAAACAAAACTGTATTATGTTCAAAAAAGATCCCCTTTTCTTTATTTATAGTCCTGAAAATAAAGATAACAAAGATGCTATACACTTGTAACGGTTAAAATATATTACTTATAGATTTTTACGTCAGGATATGCAATGTGCACCATAATTACTACTTATGTATTTCAAAGAAATTGAATCTTTGCCACAAATTCTGATTTTTTAATCTTAATATTTATGCAACCCTATGTCGTGAGCCTTTATTATTTCAAATCAAATATTCTAAGTTTGAAATATCAAGAGTTATTACCATCTGGTTGCCAAGATATTGGGATTAGAAAATTTGAGTTTGTGGCAAAAACTCAATTTATTTGTCCGATGCATTCCTTTTTCTGCAATATGAAAAAAAACACCAGCACCTTATTCGTAGCAGTCAGAGGTATAAAATATTTAAATCTAATTAATATTCACTAATGATAATTTTCAATTGTGACCTGGGCATTTCTACTGCAGGAAAACATCTGGGAATTATCCGAATTAAACACTTTTAAAAAGAGAAAAACGACAATATCTCCCACATTATAAATCAGATATAAGTTTTAACTGAATCTGAATCTGGAATTTCCAATTTTGTACTAAATTTCACTTGAAATTTCGTTTAAATTCCCTTTAAGGACGTGCATCAATATGTATGCATTAGAAAGCTGAATTAATTATTAACATGTATACCAATCCCTCCTCCCCCACCTCAAAAAACATAAACTATAAAAATCTCTACAGGGCTAGGGTTAACAACAAATGTGGTAAACTTTTATGTTCAATCATAACTATAAAAACTTTTAGAATTTTGAATATATTCAAATCTTTATTTGATGGTATATAAAAGGGATCCATTAAAAAAAATGTACACGGAAAATGTCGAATTATCAAACTTATCACTTTTTAGATGGAGACTTATTTGAAAAGACGTTTACAGTTCCTATCAAATTTCTTATATCTAAAATAAAAAGGAAATTTTCAAAATCCTCATAAAGTACAAAAATCTTGGCTTTCTTGGAAAGAAAGTGACACCACCATTATAGAGAAGTATCGTCCATTCTAACCATTTAAGTGCCAAGGTTGGCGCTAACTATTCATTTTGTTTCATAAGATAGTGAGTATGCTGCTTAATTTTAAATTATTGAACAATCCCTTTAAATGTATGGAGAAATATTCCAAATTTTACAACAGCAATTTACTAAACTTGGTTAAGGATAAAAACTGAAGGATATAAAAGTTATATATATATATATTATATATATATAGTTTGGGGTTAGACATAATAAAAAATATTAGCTAAGCTTTACCCTATATCTACAGTTGTACTTTACTCTTTTTTATTTCTAGTTGAATCCTGAAATGTTAACCTTGAACGCTTGATTTTGATATCCAAAGTAGGCTAGGCACATTTAAATTCTAAAATCAATACTTGATCCATATAAGTAAACGGATGAATTAGCCCTTAGATCTGAATAAGAATTTAGATCAATGATTGATCCGGCTCACAACGAAAAAGTTCTGAATTCTTGATATTCTTTTGATTGGGGCCTGGAGGTCGGAAGTAGATTTTATTCTGCTTATCTCTTCAGAGTAATTAGCTAATCACTTTCAACTTATCAGAAAACAAAGAAAATTTTGCTTTTAGAAAATGAGAGATTGCAAAAATAAAGATTAAATCTATCCGATATAAAAATGAAAATCGGTTCAGGTTTTGTAGATTAGCAAAATGTCAAATCTTTTAGGAATCTTTTATAAGTGTTTTTTCTTTAGTTCCTATTATTTTCTGGATAAATCTTTAAAGTTTAAAGTTTAAAGTTTAGATCTTTTGTGTTGTGAACCTGAGATCAAGCTTTAAACCCCATCTTTAGAAAATCTACGAATTATTTTAGATTTCTTTTCGTTTTCACTTGGCTGCCCAAGTTTCGACAGTAATGATAGTAATAAAAATAATAATGATAATAAAAATAATAATAACAATAATATTAATCATGTAGATTAGCGGTAAAGACTAACGGAAATCTTCACTTTGAGACAAAAGTGCGCCGAAGATATTGAGATGAGTTTAGCTAATCTACAAATAAACTTCCAACCTCTGGTATGAGGTTTAGCTAATCTACAGATAAACTTCCAACCTCTGGTATATGGTTTAGCTAATCTACAGATAAACTTCAAACCTCTGGTATGAGGTTTAGCTAATCTACAGATAAACTTCCAACCTCTGGTATGAGGTTTAGCTAATCTACAGATAAACTTCAAACCTCTGGTATGAGGCTTAGCTAATCTACAGATAAACTTTCAACCTCTGGTATGAGGCTTAGCTTATCTACAGATAAACTTCTAACCTCTGGTATGAGGCTTAGCTAATCTACAGATAAATTTCTAACCTCTGGTATGAGGCTTAGCTATTCTACAGATAAACTTCCAACCTCAGGTATCATGCTTAGCTAATCTACAAATAAACTTCCAACCTCTGATGTGAGGCTTAGCTAATCTACAAATAACCTTCGTATCTCTTTTATGAGGCTTAGCTAATCACAGATAAACGTCCAACCTCTGGTATGAGGCTTAGCTAATCTACAAATAAACTTTGTATCTTTTGTATGAGGCTTAGCTAATCTACAAATAAACTTCGTATCTCTTGTATGAGGCTTAGCTTATCTACAAATAAACTTTGTATCTCTTGTATGAGGCTTAGCTAATCTAAAAATAAATTTCGTATCTCTTTTATGAGGCTTAGCTAATCTACAGATAAACTTCCAACCTCTGGTATGAGGTTTAGCTAATGTACAGATAAACTTCCAACCTCTGGTATGAGGCTTGGCTAATCTACAGATAAACTTCTAACCTCTGATATGAGGCTTAGCTAATCTACAAATAAACTTTGTATCTCTTGTATGAGGCTTAGCTAATCTACAGATAAACTTCCAACCTCTGGTATGAGGCTTAGCTAATCTACAAATAAACTTCCAACCTCTGGTATGAGCCTTAGCTAATCTACAAATAAACTTCGTATCTCTTGTATGAGGCTTACCTAATCTACAAATAAACTTTGTATCTCTTGTATGAGGCTTAGCTAATCTACAAATAAACTTCGTATCTCTTTTATGAGGCTTAGCTAATCTACAAATAAACTTCCTATCTCTTGTATGAGAAGCATAAGGAAAAGTGTAAGACCGTATATTGTGTAAACTCTGCAGTATTGATTGAATAATTCACTCGACTTGATACAGCTTATAGAATACTAAATATATTTACCAGTCCATGGAAAACAACATCTTAGCTATTTTAACAATTTATGCGATGATAAGTTTCATATGGCTGGTCGAAAATAGAAAAAAATTGCAAAGAAAAAATGTCACGTAGTTAAAAATTTTGGAAATTCGCAAATAGTAACAGAAAGATCCGAAAATTTTTGATTTTTAAAATAACAAAGAAAAAAAAGTTATTAAAAAGGTTAGTACATTATACCATACATTACAAACACATCATACTAGTTTGTATATTACAAGCACAGTCTACAATACATTACAACTGTACTTTACACTACAAACACACTGTACTGTACAGTAAAAACTCATTTTATCGTACGGTAAAAACCGTAAAATCACATTACTGTCGAGTGTCTGATTTTTCTATAGTTTAGCTAGTTAATCCCTGCGTAGTCCCGTTGGAGGGGTAGGTCACACATAAACACTAAAAGGAAATAGTGGTTGACAGAATATTATAAATGATAAATAATTTCCATATTTGGCAACAGTTTCCTTTCCTTCATAAACCGGTGCTTCCGCTTTTTAAACTCTTTTCCCGCATTTATATCCTCAACTTCATATTTGTTTTAAAATCAAAAATGTCAACTAGAATATAAGAAACAGCAAGGATTTATTTACATATTGAAAAGCCGTTTTCTTTAAGAAGAAAATCAACAAAATGTTTGGCATATTTTCCAGGTTTAATTGTTGAGTATTCAAAATTTAAGACAAAAATATTTGTCCATATAATTGACATCAAATAAAAAGTGAACCCGAAGTCCTAATATATAAACGAGATAAATGGTGATTACCCAAGGCACATACAGAATGAATAAAACCCTATCCAGCCTGGAAGGGGGGTGGGGTCAACTCATTTTTTTCCGATAACTCGACAAGTGTTTGTGCTAGGAAGCTGACATTTCTTGGCTTTTCTAACTAGCGCTCCACACTTAATGCTAAAAGCTGGGCTTTTAGACTTTCTGTCTGAGTTTTTAGGCATACATGCCTAGTTTCATTTTTTACCTGTACCAGACTAAATATTTATTTATACCTATTTCCAGTCATTGAATTTCAACATTTTATAATTCTTTGGTAAACCTATATCAGAAAACAACAATGTTTGCAAAGAAATTTTGCACAGATTTTTCCACAGACGCCTTCTTAGGGAATGTGCACCATTTCAGTTTTTCTTAAATACAAATTTGAGTTTTGAAAATTTGTAGATGGTTTTTGCACATTTGAATTTTCTGGGTCAAGGGCTTTTTAAAAAAAATTTCACATTCTTTGCTCAACAACTAGATTCCGCAAAAAATATAGGGATTTTTGAAAATTTTCTATAAGAAAATAGGGGTGGGGGGTCAATTGGACCTACAGACAATTCAAAGACGACTATACGGAACTTAAATTGTCTATTTCCTAACTTTTATGCTTTTCTGCAATTGTAAACTTGCTTCTTTCTTTTCAAAGTCAGTAAAAAGGCCTTAAAAGATTAATGTCAAGGCAGAAGACTTAATTCAACCTCGGAATCGACATATTTAAAGAGTTTAGGCCGCCTTTAGAGTCCCATCCTTTGCGGGTAAAATATGACGATGCAGTTGAAAAACTAACTAATATATTCACAGATGCTCTCTCTAAACTGTCAGGCAATTTAGGCCTATAAAGTAAATTGTACAGTTTGTGAAAACTGCCTCGTCTTCCCACCAAATGATCCATAATAAACAGAACTCCGGGGTAAAGAACAATTTATACAACACCACTACGATAATTATTAAGTTTAATCTAATATTTGTTGTTGATCCAAACCTCAGAGGGTGAATTAATTAGGTGTTCCCAAGGGGGAAGGCTAGTTCTCTACCTGTGTGCTCAATTAGCTGTACTGTACACTTACAACTGTTTACCAGGGGGAATGATAGTTATGTACCTGTGTGCTCAATTAGCTGTACTGTACACTTACAACTTTTTACTAATATTGATACTATAGGTTAGGCCAGAATCAGCTTATAATAAACAAATATGCAGTACACTCTCGGTATAGTTTATGACCTATACAATTAGTAAAGGATTAGCGTACATCATCACTCTATACACTATAACCTCGTTGGGTGATCCACATTTCTAAAAACATAAATGGTTCTGAGTAGAAGCTCTTTAGTTCTAACGATAAAAAAAAAACATTATAATCAATATAAAAAGATGTAAAATATTCTAAAGAAAAAGGTTTTAATGGGGCTTTGGCGGTTTTCTAAATTTTTATCGTGAAGACGACATTTGGAAGAAAACTGCAAATAAAATTATAGAAACAGAAAATGATGACAATGAAACAATCGATTCAACGGATCTACTATTGCTTTTATCGATGATTTCTTTTAAGAAATATGTTCCTAAATAGAAAACTAGTCTATAAAGTATTTTTTTTTACATGTTTTGTCCGGGTTATTAAATTATTTTAAAAAACGTTTCTTCTGCTGACAAAACAACTGATGAAATATAACTAAACGACTTAAATCTCTTATTTAAAAATTGTACATCATAAAAATGTCTCATTGGTATAAATTGAATCCTAAAGCTTTTCTCTACAATACTATACTCTCAGCTCAACTACTAGTCTGGTGTACTAAAAAAAGCTGGTTTTTCTCCAAGTTTGTGCAGTTAAGGTTTTCAATTAAATTTTCATTTCAGGCCAAACTGAAGAACGAGCCTGAGAACTTATTGGTGTTAACTACAACAAGGTGATTAGTTTTTATCTGCTAACTTTATTTTAAGAAAAAATCGTAAAAACTTTCTAGACTATTTTTTTAAATATCTAGAATTTTTGATCAGGCATTGAGCTACATCTTTATACAGAGGTACGGATTAATTTAATTCCTCTTAGATATTCCTTGGTCGTCATACCCTGCAGGGATAACCTAATCTTATATTTTCAGCATAACCTTTTTTCTCTGAAGTAATTGTATCAGGCGTACAACTTTTAATATATATTAATATATATATATATCTTTTACATAATCGATTTATTATTCAATTGAAAAGAGATTTGCATACTTTTTATTTTTTAAATATATATCTTTTTAAATATGTGAACTGTGTGATGAGACCTAAAAAATATTATTTCCAGGACGGATACAAGAGGAAGACGACATTCAGTAGCAGTTCCTCTGATCCCCCCCCCTGATGGGGAAAAATTTGAGGTAGTTTTCGTGTTTCAAGAACTAAAATTTTTAAAAGTTTCCATTTGCTCCAATTAACTGCAGTGTAAACCAGAAAACTCTGATATAGAAATACGACTTTCAGAAATAAAGTGTATTTGATGCTGTTACAATGCAATAGTTTTACTTGCCACTTATTAGATCACAAATTAAGTGAAATGGGTCTGTTTACACTGCACAATGGCTGTTTCTCATGCATATTGTTCTTTTTAAAGTCATAAAGTCGTCTTCCTATTTTTTCTGGTTGTCACTGTAGAAACCAACAACTGTTTGTTGCAACCCACATGACCCCAGGATTTGAAAATATGGCCAAGAAAAAATGTCGACTTTTGAACACTAACTTAAACCTTTAAAATCAGGAAAAATATTTGATTTTTGAATTACAATGAAAAATGGGGACTTGAAAAACAACAGCTAAATTAGGCCTAGCAAAGGAATTTAGTCTTTACCACAACTCAAATTTTCGAAACCCTATATCTTAGCAATCTGATGGTGTAAACCTTTGATATTTCAAACTTTAATTATTTGATCTAACACAATTCACAGTTTGAAATATCAAGGGTCAGCGAAATAGGGTTGCAAAGATATAAGGAAAAGAAAATCTAAATTTGTTTCAAAGACTCGATTTCTTTTCTGTTACCGTTGAAAGTCAATGTTTACGCATATTGCAACCTTACTGCAATATGTTTTCTAAATAGTTATATGAAATCTAATGAAAGATTTTTAATAGTTGGTTAAAAGTTGGGTTTTGCATAACATATAATTTGGCATTCGTCGTTAACGGAAGTTGCCTGGTCTGGTCTTTCTTAGCCTTAAAGAACGCAGTTGTCATTTATTGATTAACCCTTGTTTTGTATAGGGCGGGTATCATATAGAGAGAAATCCTATAACAGGAGGGGCTAGGCTGGTTCCGCCTCCACCAGGTAAATCTTTTTGTTTAATTCACCTCTCAACAGTTTTCATTACTTTTTACTTTACGTTACTTTCATTAACTCCCAGTACCCACCCTCTCTGTACTTTTTCAATCTGTTATTTATATTTAACTTAATTTTATAACACGGTCTTCACGTTTTAATGTAAAATTCCGATTTTTCCTTTTTTAAGTTTGTTTACATGAGTTTTTAGACTTGATATATCAATCAGATTTTGCATATTTTCCATTGCATATTTGTAAAGTTTGATCTAGATATATGCATCTAGGCTGTGACGACCAATAAATGAAATTTTGCCACATAACATTCTTTTAAAAATTATTAGAACAATTTGTTTCTCTTCTCTGAAGAATTATTTCTAAAAAAACATTTATATGTTGTATAACATGCAAAACTTACATTTAACGATACACAAAATATGTACTGCAGCCAAAACATTGAAAAGAAGAAATTTAACCTTTGTAATATTATCTTGCTGTCATGTACCGAAACATTTTAGAAGTTGCATTAAATATTAAAAGTAGATAAACTTTATGAGGATGAATAGTTAATTAAAATCATTAATAATTTAATTTCAATCAAATCTATTATCAATAAACTGCAGGACAAATACAAAACGAGATAAGTTTCAAACTTACGGAAACGTACATACAAGGTTACCCATAAAGGATGAGACTGTGAAGACGACTGGTTGGATTTCATTCTAGACTTCAGAGAATCAGACACCAGATATGACTGGTCGGATTCTATTCTAGACTGCAGAGACGACTGGTCGGATTCTATTCTAGACTGCAGAGACGACTGGTCGGATTCTTTTCTAAACTGCAGAGACGACTGTTTGGATTTTATTCTGTTTTTTTACAGAAATGATTCTGTGCATTCAAGTCTCATTCATTGTGGGTAATCTTGCAATAATTGATAAGCAAAATGATTTTTCTTCTGAAAAATAAATTAATTATGGGTATAATTGTTCACATCGTTATATTTGAATGTTCAAATCTTCCAGTTTTTGAAATGATTAACCCTTCTATGTGGAACTAGAGTTGAAGGATATAAAACGACGGCTTCGACGTGAACCAGTTCGATCCTTGAGCCAGGAACCTGATCTATCCACTATATCTGAGTATCAGGGTACTAGAGATGGGCATCGGTTTTCTCAACAAACAAAATTTTGAGATTGAACGAATTTTATTGTGAGTGATGGTGTCGGTCAGGAAATAAAACGAACGATGAACGAAGGATTTTTTGACCAACCCTTGAAAAAAAGGATCTTTCTTGTACAGCACGAATAATGTTTTAGAGCAAACGATTTTACTGAACGATCGTTCAATGAGAAAACGAACGAAATAGTTGGAAAATGAACAATATTTTTAAGAGTAAATAAAAAAATTTGTTACGAACAAAAATGGGTCGTTCAAGAACGATGAATGCACAAAATTAAGAAAAAGGCGAATGCGCCCATCTCTAGGTACACCTGTAGCCCTTTCTTCTCGTCTTAAAACCTCAAGTTCCTCGAGTCGTAGTTCGCTATCTTCTCATGGTACCTTACACAGTATGAGAGAACTTTAATATGGGACTTAAACACTGTATCTTATAAAGGGACTATACACTTAAAATCAACTGGATCTCCATTTAAAGAGTGGCATCATCTATTCCCAAAAGTAATTTTACTTTAAAATGCAGGGGATCAACAATTTCCTCTAACAATGACATACGGATCTCTACTTTAAAAACAAAGAACAACATCTTTAGAATTGTACATTTTTCAAGCAAGAAACACTACGATATCTTCCACTTTATTTTAAAGTGTACCATTGGGAATCGAACATGTAACTCTTTAATAAGAAGAGAACTTTAAATTACGTTGTCAGTCCTTTAAGTCTTATGTTAAAATCTCTATCTCCATGTAATTCCCTTTTTATAGATAGTTAAGTTGAACCCTTTATAGATGTAGAGTGTAGACAGCCTATAATGCTATATACTGAAAATACAAAAAACCTAAAGAGGATTTTTATATTAGGCCTAGCATGAAGTCATAACGTTTTTGTTGTGAATCTTGGGATCAAATATCTTTATTATATGGAGAATGGAGACCCATAGATTAATTTAATTTCTCTGTGCATTGATCCTCAAATTCAAAAGTACTCATATTAAATATCTAGATCAATTTAAGATTAACAATATCCGCATAAAAGTTCGACCTCTGGGTAAAGGAATTTAGTATTCGCCACAAACGTTAATTTGTTGCTACGTTTTTTGAGTTTTAGAGGACATTACGCAAAAAAATATGAATTCTCTCAATATACAAGCTCTACAGTAACAATAGCTGCGGCAGCTAACGGTTTCATTGTGGATTTTGGAAGATTTTGAAAAAGAAAGAAAGCGGCAAGAAAGTCTGCACTCGCAAAAATTAAAACGGTAAGGTGCGATTGAGCAGAAACAATCTTCCAGAATCCATCATGAACACGTAATAATACTCACATTAAATACTGTTCAAATTCAGCGTAGCTCCACTTCGTTGGCAAATTGTAAAAAAACTGAATGGAATCAGCTGTTCCTGGCCAGGGAGTTGAGAATGTGAGCCGGAAGTGCGACAAGGAATAGAGCAGCAGACATTAAACGAGCTTGTATAGTAGAGAGAATTGATATATTGTCTAATCCATATATCTTTGCAACCCAATGATTGATATATGCAACTGTAAATATATCAGTATAGGACATTAATAAATAACAATATTATAAAAATATCAATTTAGTATTTTCCTTAGTGCTGAGAAATAGTTTTAAGGTTGAAACCCTATATTAGAAACAGACACCAAACTAAATCTTTATTTTTTCCTAGCATAGAAATTTAGCTGAAACTTTTTTGATGTTGCAGTTCTTATAATAATAGGTCAAAATTATGTGTAAACAGCACATACAGGCTAGTCATCAATCAGATTTTAAAGTTCAGGGATTGTTAATTGTAATTTTTAAGATTCTTATTTTTTGAAACATCATGTTTTTGATTAAAAATGTTCAACTCCCGTAAGAAGAAAGAGTCGGGAGTAGTAACAAAAAGTGTTAATTATTTCGGGACTTAAAACTTGGGTTTTTGTAGGTTTATACCACATCAATAGCTATCTTCAATCAGTGTTTGATAGATTTCACTGTTTTTGTAGGTTTATACCACATCAATAGATAACTTCTATCAGTATTTGATAGATTTCACTGTTTTTGTAGGTTTATACCACATCAATAGATATCTTCTATCAGTATTTGATAGATTTCACTGTTTTTGTAGGTTTATACCACATCAATAGATATCTTCAATCAGTATTTGATAGATTTCACTGTTTTTGTAGGTTTATACCACTTCAATAGATATCTTCAATCAGTGTTTTTCTGCATTTTTTACATTAAGAAATGTAAATAGCAATTCTACATATTTATATTCTTAATATCAAACTATGTAAATATATGCTTGGTCGTGTACATCTATTCCATGAAGAATGATGATAATGTTGACTGGGGGATTTTTGCATAATATCATTCAACATAAGGACTTTCTACAAAAATTTAAAGGATTTTAAAGTAATGTAAATCTTTTTCAAAAAAGAAAATTCAGTGGCTCATGTTTTATGGCCGACAGATTATCTAAGTTTGAAGATAAATTAATAAAACTTTAACTCCTGTTAATGACAACACAAAGAAAAGGAACAACTATTCGAACCCCCCCCCCCTTTACCCAAACCTTCAAAGCCTTTTAATGTTTACATTGTAATAAACGTTCTTTATAAAATAATGATAATAATAATAATTATAAATGTGTCTGCAGTTGAGAGGGTCCTATTGTTGTACTCTATGCAAATCCACAGTGCTTTTCTTTATACAACAAACATAACTTATACAATTCCCCACATTCTTAAAGCATAAAGTGACAGTGTACAATTAAGGAACAGTCTCTAGATGTACAATAAAGCTTAAAGAGACAGTATACTATTTTTAAACAGCTTATCTTCATTAAGTTTAAAGAGACAGAATGCCATTTAGTAACGGTTTATCTTCAATAAAACTTAAAGAGGCAGTATACCATTTTTAAACAGCTTATCGTCATTAAGCTTAAAGAGACAGAATGCCCATTTAGTAACAGTTTATCTTCATTAAGCTTAAAGAGACAGTATACCATTTAGTAACAGTTTATCTTCAATAAAGTTTAAAGAGGCAGTATACCATTTAGAAACAGTTTCTTTACAATTAAGGCAAAGCTGGGTTTTCCAAACTAGTTTAATATAAAGTATGTACAGTTTCTGCAGCATGTACGTACGTATGTACACTGTACAAAGTCATAAACTTTTCTATGCGATATCTTGATTTATTAATATTGTTTTATGGAAATCTTCTGAAAATACTCTTTTTAACAATATCTAAAAAACCTTGTATTTGCATTGCAAATATATGTTTGTTTTATTTTCTCAAATATTTAGGTTTTAAACAGTCCCAGAATACATTAAATTGTTCTTTAGGAATTTAAGATTTAGATTGATATTATGTACAAATATCCAGAATATTCTGGATATTTCAGGTTTAGATTATCTTAAACAAATATAAAAGTGTGACAAATGTTTCTATATCTATTTTTCAAGGGCTTTTCAGAAAAATAGTTTTTATATATGTAGCTTTAGTCACAAAAAAGTTATGGGCTATTTTATATTTTCTTTCCAAAGACCGGAATTTTTTCCGCCCTGTAGGCTTTACCCAACCCTAAGCATTAAAAAACAAAAAATCCTTTTTATTTTATTAAAGGTCACAAAATTTCACGATGAAAGTGTCAAAAATGAGAGTTATAGCACTTAAAAAAACTACAAAAAACTTCCCCAGCCTGTTTAGGTTTAAATAGCAGGAATATTTCTGGATATTTCAGGTTTAGATTGATATTGTGTTTAAATATCCTAATGTTCCTGGATATTTCAGGTTTAGATTGATATTATGTTAAATATCAAGAATATTCCTGGATATTTCAGGTTTAGATTGATATTGTATTAAATATCAAGAATATTCCTGGATATTTCAGGTTTAGATTGATATTGTGTTTAAATATCAAGAATATTCCTGGATATTTCAGGTTTAGATTGATATTGTGTTAAATATCAAGAATATTCCTGGATATTTCAGGTTTAGATTGATATTATGTTTAAACATCCAGAATATTCATGGATATTTCAGTTTAAAATTATTATCGTGTTTAATATCTAGAATATATTTAGATTGATATTGTGTTTGAATTTGAATATTTCTAGATATTTCTATTCATATTTGCAGGTATGCATTGTATTCAGGGATACCCACTTAGAATATCAATATCCCAATGTTATATTTAGTTTTCTGCCTTAATAATCTTTTATTAGTTTATTAAATGATTTAGCAAAGAAAGAAACAAGTTTACCGTCGCTAAATAACAAACAGTATAACTTCCATACAGTCGTCTCCAAAGTCTGATCCTGTGTGGGTACTCATGTACTGCCTAATACTCCTGTGTGGGTACTCATGTATCTGCCTAATATGTCCTTATACTCCTTGTATATATCAGGATGTATATTCTCTAAATGAATGTTTGTTATAATTCCTTGATTAGCTAAGATGATAGAGTTACTGCACTGCAGTCGAGTCTAGAAATCTCTAGAACTTGTTAAGAGTTGTTGTAATGACCGAGATCTAGATCAAGAATTATCTAGAAATATTTTCAAGATATGTCAATTATTTGTTTAAGTGTTAGTTGGGTGTCATTTAACATGCACGCACTAAAGATGGCAATCTTCATTTTATGATTCAATTCTTGAAAACATTTAAAATCATGGTTTGCAACTGGGAAAGATGCAAATCACCCTGAAACCTAATATATGTATTTAAACTTAAAAAAAAGGTTTGTGGTTTTTTTATGAATCAGTGATCCCATAATTTGTTTTACTTAACAACAAAAATATATACTTTTGCTGCATACTTTTGACTTGCATTTTACATATATAGAAGTAGAAATTCAATACACATTGATTTTAATAGTGCTCCTTTAGATGCATTGCTTAGTAAACCCCTTTTTATCAGATATATCCTTAATAGACCTACAGTATGCGCATAAACTAACCTACTTTTCTACTGCTCTACTGAACTGCTGTTCTAATGTTTTACTGTTATACTGTTCTACTGTTCTACTGTTCTTCTGTTCTTTTGTTCTATTGTTCTACTGTTCTACTGTTCTACTGTTCTACTGTTCTACTGTTCTACTGTTCTATTGTTCTACTGTTCTACTGTTCTACTGTAATCCTGTTCTACTGTTCTACTGTTCTACTGTTCTACTGTTCTACTGTACTACTGTTCTACTGTACTACTGTTCTACTGTACTACTGTTCTACTCTTCTAATGTTCTACTGTTCTACTGTTCTAATGTTCTACTGTTGTACTGTTGTACTGTTCTACTGTACTACTGTTCTAATGTTCTACTTTTATACTGTTCTACTGTTCTACTGTTCTACTGCTCTACTGTTCTACTGTTCTACTGTTCTACTGTTCTACTGTTCTACTGTAATATTGTTCTACTGTACTACTGTACTACTGCACTACTGTACTACTGTTCAATACAGTCCTACCCCCCCTGTGCATGAGAGAAAAGTTTGAAAGCTATGTGTCAGCTTAGATAGAATCCCATCAAATCCCTTGTTTGTTTCTGCGGATAAATTTTACAAAGACAAATATTGCAGAAGAAAGAGAAAAACTTTTTTTTTTAAATCCAATTTATTTGTTTAGGAAGCAATCCTGTTCCTAGTAGTAGTAGAAGTGGAAGGAGACATAGTATTCAGGTTAGTTTAGCATTTTTGAGAACTGGGGGTCGAGGAATCAGAAAACAAAAGTATTCCAAAAACATGGAAATTAAATAAAAGTGGGATCTAAAGACGACTTAAGATTTTTACTTCTGGGTGAACGGCAAAGCTGTCAAAAAGTTGTTTTATTTTACTAAAGGGATTCCCGTCGTAGTAAAAAATGGCCCTCAATAAAAAAGAGGAGATGCCCGATTGACAATGGTACCGTTGACACTGACAGTAACACCTTAATCTTATAAATAATGTTGAAGATAGTGTCTGTTTACTGACTCCAATATTTCTGTAACAAGAAATGCGCAAATCAATTATGTAGAGAAATCACAAATGAAAATAATCAGCTTTTACAATCAAAAGAATCCTGCAATTTAAATCATAAAAATATCTTTGTTTAATTTAAATTTTATAAATATCTTTGTTTAATTTAAATTTTGTACATATCTTTGTTTAGTTGAAAGGTACTAAAAGATGGCATGGTTTATAAATCCAAATTATTTTAAGTTTTCGGCATTCAAAAGATTTAAAGGTTTTACATATTTCCTATAAACTATAGTAAAGTATAAACTACCACTACACAGCTTGTAAATATTGGAAAAATATTGGAATCTGTAGAGCTTGTCAATATACTTGATATGCATATCGAAGTTTGATAAAAAAAAATTCTTTAGGAAGGGCGTAAACAGTTGTGGGCGATAATATCAATATTACGAAGCCGACTTTTTTATTAAAGTTTTTATTTCTGCTTACAAGTTTAAAAGTAATTAAAGGGAAGCTTTTTTATTTGATAGCTTCTCTTTGTTTCCATTTTTTGTGAATTCATACTGTTTAAAAGCTTGTCGTCTTCATTATATTGATATAATCGCCTACCACCGTATATTTAGGAGAAAGAAGGGGGAGGGGCGGCGCCCCACCCTAGAATCATAAAAGAGTCTAGCTATAAACGACTTTTGAAACTAAAAAATAAAAAAAACAGTTTCCCTAGAATTCTACAGTTCATACAATTATTCCACCATTCCTACAAACTTCATTATGGTAGCCAAAATAAAAAAAAATAATGCATATGTTCTTTTTTTTAAGTGTCTAAATAAAAACACTATGTTGACATTGGGTAAACACTTTGGGGGTAAAAGTCACTTGATAAGATGAACATTAAAAAAATGTATCCTTATAACCTTTAAAATACTAATTAAAATAAGAGGAATTTTATTTGGGAAAAAACCTTTATCCTATACCCTATACCCTATAATAAATATCGACATTATACTAAATTTATTGTCAGGTTGGGGTTTATGTGGTTTCCAGGGAGAACAAAGATACATTGTTCCTTTGACAGAAATCCTTTTATTTTGTAAACCTTTCCTTTATTCAAGGAACAACTTTTCCTTTTTTTGAATATAAACAATTTAGACTCTACAAGGTTGAACTAAATTCGTAATTTAAATTTTTTTAAATTATAAAGGGACTGTCAACGAAATTTGGAAAGACCAACTCTCGATTTAAAGTTTTATCTTTACATGCACCTAGGGTTGGTAATCGTTTTTGAAAACGATCGTTTAACGATCGTTTTTTGCTTCGTTAAACGATCATTTTTAAAAACGATCGTTTCGTTTTCTCAAACGTTTTCTTAACGAAACGATCGTTTTTTTCAAAAATCAAAACGTTACCAACCCTATGCACCCTGTTTCAACTTAACATTGTCCTAATATTTTTTTTATCCTAACAAATCAGAATTGAAATTTGTCCCTGAATAGTTTCAGAAAAACACGAATATAAATTTGTCCTTTTTTCTCTTTACAAGAATGGGATAATTAATTTGCCGTACTTTCCTGGTTAGCCATATATTTGCACTGTACAGCTTGCTCTTTAGCTGATTAAAAGTTGGTCCCGTATTTGAAATGAATTAAATAAGTTGTGAATTGGGCCTGTGATACTTAGAATTAAAGGTCACCACTGAAAATTACATGAGCAGTCCCTTAAAATACCAAGTTAAATGTCACCTACGATAATAAACTTTTTAAGGATCAATATCATTTTGTGTTGTACTTAAGTAAAGTAACATTTAGTCTTGGTTCATTTTGTACAGGTAACGTTTCGTATAGATAAAATCTTGTCTAGGTAACATTTCGTATAGGCCTAACACCTGGGGTAGATTTCGTATAAATGTAAAAAAAATAAAACATCAAATATAAGCTATATAAAGCTATTGAACATACTTTTTCTTTTTATCCGAATTATTATCCATCAAATTTCAGGTATTCTTTATCATGCAGGATGCCAAACTGTTCAGCAAGTAATCTTTAAACATAAGTTATGATAATTGTAAACAACTATTGCATACATAACCCTGACGAGTATACACACATGGTTTTGATAATGTTGTAATTTGGCGGAATTTCTTCATCACGGTGCATACAATTTTCTGCAAACTATCTCCATTCTTTTATGGATAATTGTATACGAAAAATTACCTATACGAAATGTTATCTATACGAAATGTTACCCATACGAAATGTTTCCTACACGAAAAATTACCTATACGAAATATTATCTATACAAAATTTTACCTTTACGAAATGTTATCTATACGAAATGTTACCTATATGAAATGTTACCTATGCAAAATGTTATCTAGACGTATTTCCTGGACAAAGTGTACTATACGAAACGTTACTATACGAAAATGTACTATACGAAAATGTACTATACGAAACGTTACTATACGAAAATGTACTATACGAAATGTTACTATACAAAAATGTACTATATGAAAATGTACTATACGAAAATGTACTATACGAAACGTTACTATACGAAAATGTACTATACGAAATGTTACTATACCAAAATGTACTATATGAAAATGTACTATACGAAAATGTACTCTACGAAACGTTACTATACGAGAATGTGCTGTTAAAAAATGTTACTATACGAAAATGTATCTATATATATTTGCCTCAGCGATTCCCGGGTTTTAAGATACATTTATTATCTCTGAAAGGTGAAAAGAGAAATAAATTACATTATTCTTATATATTTTCATATTGAACAATCTAAAAATAATAACTCAAAATTTTAGTCAATATTAGAGATGTTTGTTCTGCAAGCACAGGCCACAATAGAAAAGTCGTATTACAAAAGATATGTTGTTATTATTATTATACGCATCGGACGTTTATGAAAACTACCAAATATCTTTAAACTTAAGGAATTGAGTCTTTGTCAAAACTCTAATTTTCTATTCTTATTCCTATATCTTTGCAACCCAATGCTGTAGACCTCAGATATTTCAAACTGTGAATTTTATGCACAAATAATCTAAGATTAAAATATCAAAGGTTTTTGCAATCAAGCAGCAAAGTTTGTGACGAAGACTCAATTCCTTTGTTATATTGGCTTCAACCATGTAATTGAAAAATTGGCTTGAAAATTGTTCTAAATGTGTTAAAATGTTCTACCTTGATCCTTTCTGGTTTCCAAGCACTTGTGCCTCGCCAAGATTGTAATGAATGTTTTTGCTCCGAATTAATCAGTAATGAGAAGGATGGGAAGAATGGGAATGATGGGGAGAACGGGAAGGATGGGAAGATTGGGAAGGATGGGAAGAATAGGAAGGATGGGAAGGAGATATTTAGAACAGGAACCGTCTTGAATCACTGATTCAAAGTAAAAAATGCATAAGGATTTTAAGCGGTGATTCAGGATTTGAGCCGGCGATAGTTAGTTCAGCGTCCTTTCCAATTCATAAAATTTGGTCCCTGCATGCATACATAATTGTTTTTTTTAGGTAACTCCGTTAACTAAAGAACTGGAGAAATTAAAGCTGGCGGATAAAGCATCTAATGGCACTAAACCAGGTAGAACAGAACAGGGATTATTTTATTGTAAATTCATTTTTAATACTTTATAATATTTAATATTTAATATTTAATAATTTTATAAGAAAACACCGGCCTGACAGCATTTGTTTATTTGAACAATTTGCTCATTATAGTTAAATGAATATACAGGCCCGACTATCGACAAAGAATGAGACGAGGCAAGGCATGTTGTTTATAGCGATACAAAATATTCTATCATGTTTTTTTTTGTTAATGAAGAACATCTTTGAAGGATAGTATGCATAAAAGCATTCTGGAAAATTTTTATTCAATTAGCCCTCAAGAAAATCAAAGCCAACTGCTATGTTTTCTTTAACCCTATCTCTGCTGGGGTACTTGAAAACCAGGATATGCTGGGGGGGGGTCAATT
>NW_019396394.1:82398-150728 GCF_000591075.1 Eurytemora carolleeae
TCATGTATAAAATGATAAGGTGGGAGGGGTCTAAAAATTGTATACTAGGACGGACCCAATTATTTTCTAATCCAAAAATATTCAGGAAAGAAGGTTGAGAGACGAGCTAGTAGTAGAAGAAGAAGTAGTCGTCAAGGTAATTAACATTAATTAACTTCATTATGTAAATGGGGCTGAATTAATTAGTTCAATAGTTTTCAATCTCAACTTCAAGATTTACTGAAGGAGTTTTAATCCTCACTTTTAGAACACGTATATTTTTTATAGCTTTTCTGTTTTATCAACAGACTTCAGATTGCAACTTAAAGGGACTGTAAAGGAAAAATGAAAGGGGGTATAGGCTGAAAGCTAATCACTTTAGCTCTCGATCGCGACCCATGAAAATTATATCTGATGTTCCTATTACGAGAAACTGATTTACAACTTTGTCAAATTTATACGAAAATTAATAAATATACAATTTTGTATAAAAGTAGTGGGTTTAAAAAGGTCAAATTTAGCAAATATGCAACCAATCTGAACACGATGATATCCCAGAGAAAGCTAATTGTAACTTAGGTTTACTCCAATTCTAATTTTATATTTGTTATTTCTATTTCTTATAGATTTAATTCATAATATCATTAATACGTCCGTATTGCTTGACCAGAAATTCCACCATGGCAGTGCAGTAAAGTGGTCTCGTGATACAGGCGGAGACATTTGACCAGTATATTGCTCTGCCATTGGTGATAGTTCTGGTCACGTGATTTAAGTTTAAGATTTTCTAAATTTTACATATATGAACTTTCGTATAATTTTAACACAGTTTTATACCAATTTATCGAGACAGGAACATCAGATTTAACTTTCATGGGTCACGATCAAAGGCTAAAGTGAATAACTTTCAGCCTATACCCCCTTTCATTTTTCCTTTACAGTCCCTTTAATTGTCCATCTAACATCATGTTATACATCCTTTTAACTCAATTAATTAACTTTTTTCTAATTTCTAGGATTTCTTCATTTTCTGGACCTGGCTATTGCCAACTAATCAGTTCTAAACTCTGATAATTCTTCGCTAAAACAATATGTAACAGACTACACAGATAGAACAATATGTGCAGGGATTAAGTTTTTATATTCTTACACGATAACTTTGACCACAGTTTACCATTCTTTAGTACAGAGTTACCCACAAAGGATGAGACTTTAAAGACGATTGTACGAAAATTTGTCTGTTCAATATATACTCATAACTCCATACAACTATAAACTTTTTTTTTAATTTTCCAAATCATTAGACAAACCATATAAAACTTAAATTCAAGGCGGACGACTAATTAAAAATTAGAGATCGTCCAATTTATGGAGTTTAATGTCATCTTTACAGTCTCATTCTTAGTGGTTAACCCTGTATGTGAAGTTAAAGGAACTAAACATTTGATTTAAACTTGTTTAATCCTTACATACAGTGATAACCATAAAACTCTGGAATAGTAGGACGACTTTGAAAATCAAGATTTAACTTTAAAAAGTTCAATAACCATGAAACACAGCAATTGTGCAGTGTAAACAGACCCATTTCACAAACCAGACCCATTTTAAGAACAAAAAAATTGTGTCATTGCCAAAAACTCTGATTTTCTAATCTCTTTGCAACCCAACTGAATCAAAAGTTATTTCAAACTATTGATTCAGTTGGGTCAGATATCAAAGGTTTACACCATGGTTGCAAAGATAATTATAAACCTAAGTTTGTAATAAAGACTCCTTCAAATACATTTCTAGTTTTATCTGTGTATGCCATGTACGTTGCTAGATTCTACTGAATTAACTCCGATATATTAAATATATCGATTATAAAGCTTTATGAGCTAACTAAAACTCTGTGTGCTGCTTAAAAAAACATTGTAAAACAAATTTATTAAATAATGATAAATATAAATTTATGTCTTTTCATTTGTATGTTACAAAGATATATTCGTACTTGACTACATTTGAAAATTTTCATTAACGATTATTGGCTATTTTGTATTCAAAAGAGATTCCTGACGTATTCACAAATTCAGCTTTATTTAAATCAACAGAAGATCCTTAAAGGGAGTTTTTGCGAAAAAATGGAATGGGGTACAGGCTTACGTCGAAAAATAATCGCTTTTGAGTTTTGACGTAGCGTCCATACAAGTTCAGAAAGTTGCAATATACGACTCGGATCGTAATAAAATAAATTTAATTTCAAACAAATCATTTAGATATTACAACCCATAATCATCGATTATTTTTCGACGCATTCATATATAGTTAATATTTCATAATATTTTTATTCGTTGTGTATATAATATATAAAACGCCAAAATAATTGGCCGCCAGATGTCTCTGCTCTTGATGCCTTGAGTGATTACACGTTGCAGAGACACCAAGCGCAAAAAAAGTCGTTTAAAGTGCATTGTGTATTAAACAAATATCAAATATTATGAATTATTAATACGAATGCGTCGAAAAATAATCGATGGCTTTAGTTTCAAATATGTGAATGATTTGTTTGAAATTAAATTGATTATTTTACGATCCGAGTCGTATATTGCAACTTTCTGAATTTATTTGGACGCTACGTTCTTCAGTATAAGTCGTTTTAACAATTTTCTCCTTTTAGACGCAACAGATAGAAGAAGGATTAGAAGCGATCAATAGCGATTATGTTTCGCCATTATGCCTACATCGCCTTTCATTTTTAGCGAACACTCCCTTTAAGGATATTAAACAGATGATTAAATTAAAGAAGTCCGAATTAATATTTTTGATTTTTGTTCACTTTTAGCACAAAACATGCACAAATGGGTTAAAAAACTGCGGTTTTCAATGTTGATTTAAACAGTAAAAAATCAAATTTTAAGGTTCAAACAAAACTTTAACATTTTAGAATAATTATCCAAAAAGGTCAAGCTTTTTTACCCTTACACGATTTGGGGGGGGGGGGGGTTTTTAACTACGCCTTCTTGTGGTTTTTTCTGAATAATTAAAAAATGGATTACATTAGAACGCCAAACTTTTTCACTTTTTCAACATCATAGTTGTGAACAAATTTGCAAACAATTTTTGTTTTTATTCATAGGGTGGAGAACGGTCAAACGGTGGGTCGGTGTTTCAAAAAAATCAGAAATGGTTAATAATTTATTTATTAATTAAGCTACTGTGCTTACTTACATATTTGAAAAGACAATGAAAATGGGTTTAAAAACATGTGTCATATGTTAATATTTGTCAAAAGTAAACAAAATTATTATAAAAATTTTTTCGACATACTTTTTGAACTTTTTAAAAATCCTCCCTTACACCCAAACCTTCAAAGTTAGGGGTCTATTTTTTTAATGAGCAGCCCTTGAATAGTTTGACTAGGGACATGAATCAAACTTCCCTATCTCAACTCTAAGGGCAAACTCATAGGGGGGGGGGAAACACCCCCACCCCCATCTATATTAAACAAAAATAATTCAATTGTGATAGGGTTAAACATTTTTTCCCGCCATTTTCAGCCTTGGTTTAAACCATTTAGAAAAATTGTTATAAAACTTTGTCAATTTTTAAGGTGCGATACAATTTTTAATATTGGACAAAATGTCTTTTGAATTCTTTGTTTTTTAATGGTCAAACATTCGCAAAAGGTGAAAAATCTCCTGCACAGATTTGTGAGAAACTGTGAAACTAAAAATTCACGCTCTCGCGCGAAAAAATAACAATCAGGATTAAAAAAAATTACATTTATGTTCAAGTTTACATGTATATTCATGCCACTTTTGTAATACCATCCTTTTATGAAGGGTCTTAAAAATATGTAAATCTTAGATCTGTAGATCAAATAAAAAAAGCTATGATATATTTGAGATTTTTTAAACACTTTCGCCAAAAAAGTTACAGTCATCAAAAATTTTTATTTTTTACAAAACAAAATCATCTGAAATATAATATTGAGACATAAAAATATGAATATATAAAAATCAAAAATGATTTTTGTTTCATTTGTTTGGACAAATGTATAATCTATTCATTATTTTGTATATTCCATGAATACTAGATGTTTGTTGAAGCATACAATGCATATTTTCTAGATGCTTCCTTCCTTGACATTTTATATTACTGGACCAGCCAAAGAATAATAATAGAACATAAACAACATTGACGCTATATATCTAGTTAGTAGTTACAGAGTCCATTTACAGTTATATTGAGGCTCAAACTAAATATGGAAACTGTGTCAAAATAAAGTAAATTTTACAGTAGGATGAAATCTTTTAAATCGAAAAAAACTCTTTTTAGGAGTTTTTTTAAAGAACTACATTTTATTTATTTATGGTTTGTAAATGTAACCCGAAAATATGGTATTCTCACACTATTACGTAAAATCAAAACTAGAGGAGCTACTAGGTCTTAAAGCCAACCCAGTCATGCAGTTATTTTACATTATATTCTTGATGAAAAAAATCAGCACAATGAATTTTCGACAAAAATTTTCCTTAAATTTTTAAATTCTTATATATTTGTACATCTTTCCGTTTTAATCTAGATTAAGCATAGTCAAAGTTAAAAATAGAAAATGTAGTTTTGTAACTATTTTATACTTCTTAAAACTAAAGCTTAGACTAAAATAAAATACTTTAAAAAATAGACATCTCTCAATAGCTAAAAGATTTAGAAAGAATTCTGAAAAAAATTCACATATTCTTTATGTACAGGTTGTCCCAAAAAACATGGGAATTCAGTGACGAATTCGATATCGGCTTTGCTATGAATTAGCATTGTAATACCTAATTTCAAAAGCCATAATATTATTATGTCTGCTAGAGTTTATTTTATGAAAAGGGTAAAAGACTGTAAAGATGTACGCCCCATCTTTCCCCGGCCTCCCTCTCCCGTGAGGGAGGGGATATTTAGGTTGAAAGAAAAAGTTTTCAATAGTCTGCATAAAAAAAAACAATAAATGTTCCCTCTGGCCGGCCAAACGGCTAGACCGAATGGGCTGAAATTTTTTGTGGACACTCATGGGTAGCCTGGGGGTGACAAAGGCTAAATTTTTTTCAAATTTTTTTTCCCCACGGGCAACGCTGGACTCTTCAGCTTGTTCATTTATATATCTTTTTAATATCATTGAAATATTGATTATTTTTTTAAATCTACAAATTGTACAATCCCCTTTTCAAGGAACGGGGGATGGAAACGTTCTTAACTAAGAACACCAATAACGGAACCGAACAATCTAGCTGAAGGCCCTCATGATCGTTCTAGAAAGGAACAGAACGATTTTAAAAAGTGGGAATGTGGTGCCCAGCCGTATATTCATGGGACGTTTTGAAAAAAAAGCAAAAAAATACTTCTGACACCCCTATGCTTATTACGTCAATATAATAAACCAAAAACCATACTGCATTCCTACAATTATCATACAGGGAAATTTTCATCTTTCTCTTTTGAGACGTGAAGAGGGTAAATTTTCGACGACGACATTTCAAAGATTCAGTCACGACAACAATCTTTTTACTTTTACACATAGTAAACTAATAATTCGAGATTTTATAACCTCATATTTTTTCTTCTTATTGGATTTATCTTTAATCATAAGGATTGGGCACTTTAAACCCATTTAAAGCGAAGGGGCAAAAGTTTTTGAGGTGGCCCGGATCGAGAAAAACGAGAAGAATATGGGTCGGACGAAAATCATTGTGGCTGGCCTACCTCTTCTAGCTCAATGCCCGAAAAGAATGAGATTTCAAATTATTTTGAAGCACTGACGCCTCAAGATTTATAAGTAGTGCTATCACTAGTTCACCACCCCGTATTTACATGTTTATATCAAAAAAAATTATTTTGTAAATTTTTCGTTTTTATTAAAAAATGCAGTTGTTTAGAAAAAGCTTATGTAAAACAAGATAAAAAAGTTTATGAATAAAAGGTGCTTAAATATACAGGGTGTCCTACAAAACATGACAGTTAGTAAATAATTTTAAATGTCGTCTTCCTTATACTGTATTAGAAATAAAAGGCTGTTCGCAGTTTATTTCGTTTAAAAAATCTTTTGCTCAAATATATTTTACTTTGAAGTTAAATATACTATAATATGACTCCTATATAATATTTTATTATTGTCTTTGGTATTAAACAACTTAACAAATTATGGAAGAAGACATTTTAAACTATGCTTCGTGGGACACCCTGTATGTTTTAATAAAGGAAAATTTAAAAAAATTGTTTATTTACTTTGAAAAGGGGAGTGCAAAAAAGTACAAATTTCTTCGCGAAACTTTGACAGTTTACTTTTGTCATACTTTCTCAAGAGCTTTAATATATGCGAAAGTGAATTTTAAAATTGTATCACAGAATTAAGGCGATATAGTCAATTCAATTCCCATGTAAAATTCAAAGGGATTAGGATTAGTCTTTGTTAGCTGATTGAAAATGCAAGTTTTGAACTACAGGGTGTCCCCTATCATATTAGACTATTAACAGGCTCGTTATTTTGGACGACGATGCGCTTCCTAAGTTTTTAAAATATCTATCTCGAGATAGATTTGCTTTGGAACAATCGTATAAAGTCACTGTCAACAACATGGCGGCGGAATTTAGATTTTCTATTCAACAAAGAACTTTTATAAACTATATGTTCATTAAATATTCACATATGTTAAAGTAAGTAAGAGGGTTCCATTGATCCAGCGACTTTTTGCTAACGAATTTCCAGGGGTTAAACTTCCCTGATAAGGAAACCATGTTTAACATGAGAAAAATATCTCTCACATGGATCCCTAGAAAATCGCATTAATGTCGTCTTCCAGAAAATACGAGCTCGTTAATAGTCTAATATGCAAGGGGACACCCTGTATATGTACGTCTCTTTTTCTGAGATATATTATTCTGCAATAAACAAGCAATATGCTTCCAAATAATTATGGGGATAGTTTATTGTAATGCAACAAAAACAATTCTTAGAAGCTAGAACAATTTTTTATGATACTTTTTTATTATAGCAAATTGCATGGTTTGACCTCTATTTACTCTTTTACGTCGGATGTTCAAAGTAATTATTTTTACTTTTGCCAAATATTAAGCTGTTCATCAATGTCGTCTTATTCATTAACTTTTATAAATTTTTATAGACATACAGGGTTACCGCAAAGGATAAGACTTCAGAGACGACTGTAGGGAATCTGTTTAGTTTTCTTGCATTCCAGGTTCCTTGGAGGCCAAAACTGTCATATATCTGTGAATGATCATTAAGTTAACCATCAAAATCTTTTGCGTATCAAATCAAATCGTCATATTTCTAGAATTTTGGGTCGTCTTTATAGTCTCATACTTTGTGGTTAACCCTGTATGTATTTTAATGTAATTCAGTAGAATGAGTTTTGATGTTCTATTTGATAGCAAATGTATAACGATTAGTTAGTTATAAGGACAATCAAGGATTCGAGAAGGAGTCGCAAATAAAGTTGTTTCCAATCATGATGGACGAAGTTGTCTATTTATAATAAATAGTAGAAGACATTAAAAATCTGCACAAATTTAACAAATATACTGGAATACACAAAGGATGAGACTGAAGAATATGGATTATTTTGCATTTAAAGTTCTCTGTAGCTCAAACTTGCTGTTTTTTTTTCGCAAAATTATTTAAAATACGGTGGTAATTATATCACTACAATGAAGACGACTTTTTATTTTTGTTTTGAGTGTTAACAAGCTTTTTTCGAATTAAATTTTATCTAATATATTTGTTTGCATTCATATATATATATATATATAAAGTAGTAATCTCTCTTTGTTTGTTTATTTGCATGTCCGATCAAAACTCATAAACTCCTGAACAAATTTGCCTCAAACTTTGATTTGAAAACTCGGGAACTCAGGAACTGTTTAAGCTTGGTTTTGAGATTTTTTGTTATGAGGGTCGACATTTAAGGGAAAAATAGTAGTTTAAGACCATGTGCGGGTAAACGGCGAGAGTAACTATGAGTAGCCTTGGCAACGTTGGGTTCCCAAGCTAGTGTATTATATTTTCGTTAGTTCTCAATACTTCAAACCGTAGTATCGAGTTCTTTTTTCATCTTCAGTGGTAGGCGATTATATCAATACAATGATGAAGACTTTTTATTTAAGCTTTGATTGTTAACAAGCTTTATCGAAATACAAGTTCACAAGTAATCAAATAGAAGCTTTTTTAATTAATCGCTTCTCTCGACTTTTATGTGTATATGTATCCATACTGGTTCACAGTTTGATTTGAATCAAAATTGAAATCGAAAGGTGTCTACCTTGTTGTTTCGCTACTTAGCGATTTCCCTAAAGACCTAATATATATACCGTGTGGTATTTCTCAGGACCGGATCGTAAGACTCCCTTCTCTCAACGCTCTTCATAATAAAAGGATGATAGTAAGGTTCCGAACGTTTATTTCTCTGAGCCTTCAATCTAAATAAGTTTAATAAACCCACAGAAAAAGCTTTGAGTGACAAATCATACAACTACAACAAATAATTCACTCAGGCATTAAAAAACTGTGGCTAGGAACCAATAAACATGTATATAAATATCAATCATACTATAATCAAACCGATAAGCATAAATATATATAAAATAGTTACCACAGTGATCCCAGAATTCTGAACACGGCTAATACTTGCAAAACGAATAAACATATACTGATATAAATTATTTACTACTCCCGGAGAAATCTTGCGTCTGCGCAGTCGGTCTGTAAGCAGTTCCTAAACTAGTTCTTTCACAATACATTCCGTACAGATCTTCAGGGAGAACTCAGAAATACCCAGGGGTGACAAGCAGACTTTCTACACGCAGCATGGCTCGCGTAACACTTGTATTTATATAATCGCCTACCACTGCTTATTAAGCTGCATATGGCATTAAATGCATTGGTTTGATTAGTAAATAATTGCAGGATTGTTTAATGTTGGTTCTCATGAACATTAATTTAAAAAACTTAATCAGGCATTTGTCTATGATTAGAGTTTATGATAAATACAGGGAAATATATACCCACAACGGAGGAGACTTCAGAGCCCACAAATGATAAGACTTCAGAGCCCACAAAGGATGAGACTTCAGAGCCCACAAATGATGAGACTGTAGAGCCCACAAATGATGAGACTTCAGAGCCCACAAATGATGAGACTTCAGAGCCCACAACGGAGGAGACTTCAGAGCCCACAAATGATGAGACTTCAGAGCCCACAAAGGATGAGACTTCAATGCCCACAAAGGATGAGACTTCAGAGCCCACAAAGGATGAGACTTCAATGCCCGCAAAAAATGAGACTTCAGAGCCCACAAAGGATGAGACTTCAATGCCCGCAAAAAATGAAACTTTAGAGCCCACAAAGAATGAGACTTCATGGAGCCCTGAAAGGAGGAGACCTCATGAGACGAATTTACTGAATATATACTGTCCGTTTGATATATATTCATAATGATAAAATTTTATGAATTTTGATCGAATTTTAAGAATTTTTTATAAAATTTCTTTATAATTTCCCTGGCATTGTCAACGTTCAGATGAACTCAAATGAGATTTAATTTTGATCTTCGGTTCTGCGTTAAGTTTACATAATCCAAAAGTTACCAGCTCTGGAAGCCGTCAGGTAATGAAGTTATAACTGCTTGTCTGCTGTATTTATGTAATGATTAGATTAAAAACCCGTAAGTTGTAGAAAGGTAAGAATGTAACTCTCACTTTAGTTGAATTTGACATTTTAACAATCTCAAAGTAATTTGTAATAAAAGCAAAGTAAGTGGATTATTTTGTTTCCTTAGAGCTAGAGTTGGGCATTGACTTTATCAATCTGTTCAGCCGTAATTTCAATTGACCATTTATGGAAGTTTTACAACGATATTCTTAAAAGCTTTGATTTTTAAATGCAAGAGATACCCATTGTTGCTTTTCAAATGTGGGTTATTTTTTATGTTAACTGTTTTATCTAAGGTTTTATTGTTAGCACGTTTTTTCGAATTACAAGTTTAAGTACAAAAAAGTCGTCTTCATTGTATTGATATAAATTGCCTACCACCGTGTTTCTATATGAAATTGACAATTATAACAATGAAGAAAGTGTTATTCCTGAAAAACGACAATATTTTACACGATCAGATTTAGGTTTAAAGGTTAACGATGTACACTTGTGAATCGGTCCTGGTCCTCTTTAAACGTTTAATAAAGGGACTGTAGGCATAATTTCAAGTGATCCACCTAGGGTTGTTAATCGTTTTTGTAAACGATCGTTAAACGATCGTTTTTTGTTTCGTTTTCAAAAACGATCGTTTCGTTTTCGGAAAAAAACGATCGTTTTTAAAAACGACCCACTCGTTTTGAACTTTTAGAAAACGAACAGCGATCGTTTTTGAAAACGATCGTTTTTATTACAACGATTTGCGACCGTTTTTTATACGATTGTTTTTGAAAAAACGATCGTTTTTGAAAAAACGATCGTTTTTAAAATTTTTTTTATTGACAATTATGTTAACGATCGTTAACAAAGGGTCGTCGTTAACGATCGTTAACGAAGGGTCGTCGTTAACGAACGTTAACGAAAGGTCGTCGTTAACGATCGTTAACGAAGGGTTGTCGTTAACGATCGTTAACGAAACGACAAACTTTATCAAAACGGTTGTTTTTGGAAAAAAATTACTTGCAACCTCATTGAATGTCGTCTTACATGAAGTTTAACAGTTGTGGGGGAGTTAAAACTCCTTGATATTTTCTTAAAAACTACTCAATGATAAGTGCAGATGCCCTCAGGTCGGTTTCCTCTCTTCGTTAACGATCGTTAACGAAGGGTTGTCGTTAACGATCGTTAACGAAGGGTCGTCGTTAACGATCGTTAACGAAACGATCGTTTTAAAAACGACCATTGTTAAAAAACGAACTTTTCAAAAAAACGATCGTTTTTAAAAACGATCGTTTCGTTTTCGGTTTTTCGTCGTCGTTATCATAACGAAACGATCGTTTTTCTGAAAAATGAAAACGTTAACATCCCTAGATCCACCATGCAAATATGGCAATGCTCAATTCACAATGGTACCCTTAAAAGCATTGTCTGATTAAGTATGAATTAGATATAAATATTCAAAGATTTTAAATTTATTTATTTTCAATTGTAGTTTCTCCACAAAAGTGACTTGTCCATTACTACTGCAGGAAACCATGTTGGAATTATCAGAAATAAACACTTTCAAGAAACGACAATATCTTTCATATTATTGATCAGATAAAAGTTTCAAGGGTACCTAACGTTGCCATCTTTGCATGGGATGACACTTGAAATTATAAAATTGATTTAAACTTATATACGAACCATTTGTTATAACCAGGAACTTACCAAATTTTACTTACAAATTTCAACGGAATCTTCCGTAATTTTCCACACACTTATGTTTGTTAACTTAACTTTGCACTCCTATTTCTACCATCTGATGAAAGCTGATTGCTTTTGAAGTTAAAAATTAGTTTGGCAAACAAATGTTTGTTAATTACTATTTTTACGGTTTGTTGTCAACGGAATTAGTTGTTTAAATCTTTTAAACTTTTGTTAGTTACTTAATTTGGCCCTGCCCTATCTATGTAGAACGAGGGAGAGGAAGTAGAGCATCCTTGAGCCCCCCAAACTAACCTCTAGAGCCTCTAGATTCGCAGAATGGCCTCCCAGCCAACTCTCACCCAACCAAAATCCTTTCCTATCTCTTCCATACAAACATATTATTTTTTGAGAAATACTTAAATTTGTGCATTTATTGTATTTAATTATCCAAGTATTTCACAAAAACTATAATGTTTTGTGAATTGTTGGTAGGGTAGTCCAGTTAGATGTTTACTTGATCCACCTGTGAAATGATATAAATCTATCTATACATAAAGCTGCAGTAGTTATGCTCAAGTTTAGGAATTTGTGAAATTTAGAAAAGAAAGTATGAAGTCTAAATCTCAATAAAAGTAGACTTTTTAATACAAATTGGTTTTGATTTTTCAAAAAAAGGATTTTGGTGGATCTACATTTGTAAATAAATGTAATATCGGATTGCTAGACGTAAAGACAGAGTTGGTTAGCCTGGCAGGCGTAGCATGAGGCTCGGAGACAATTTAGATTGGTTATGATTTGGCTGGGATGCCATTTTGCGAGTCATGAAGCTCCTAATGTTAGTTTGTGGCCTCATGGATGTTTTGCAACACCTCCCTAGTAGAACTTAAAATAAAGAAACAATGACTTGCAAATTTCAGGCATACATTATAATATGCCTAGTCCAAACTTTACCTGTCTACTATATATTACATGCAAAACTCTCCCCCCTTATAGGAAACTTTGAAATTTACCAGATTACAAAACTTAATTTAAGCTAGTTTCAGCCCTCTAGTTTGGTTTCCAGGAATTGTATATGTAATGAAAAAGGTGTGCTCTAAATCACTCTGTTAACATGCAGGAAGCCTGTCGCACTGCCTATCCCGTAGTTAAGTCTACTCAAAACGCCCCCAGGCCTTCTAAACCAATTGTTCTCGTTGTATTGAAAGAGATGACGCCCTCTACAATATTCCTATTCATCCATGGTGTGTGAGACACGTGCTGTGGATTATCCATCCACAGTTATATTCCCATGACATTTAAAACACAATGCACCACTGCATCGTAGAGATGGGCTCGTTCACCTTTTTATTCGTTTTGTTCGTTCATCATTCGTGGACGATTCATTTCGTTCGTTTCTTCAATCCTGTTTTAATTTTGTTACCTCTCAAAATTATTATTTACTCTTTTTTCGTTAGTATTCTCACTGAACAATTGTTCAGTGAAATTGTTCATTCAATTAAATTTCGTATTTCCATAAAAACTATCGTTTTTCCAAGCTTGGAAGTTCAAAAAAAATCATTCAGTAAAATAAACTTTCAATTTTAAAAAATTGTTTGTAATTTTCGGTTAAAAAAATTAAATTTCTTATTTTTGTAAAAAAAAATTATCGTTTTTTCAGCCTCGAAGTCCGAAAAAATCATTCAGTAAAACTTTCTTTTTTAAAAATTGTTTGTAATTTTTGGTTAATTTTTTTTTTATTTGAGCAGTGCTTTAGTTTTATGTCGTTAACAACAAATTTTTTAAAAAATTATTTGCTTACGAAAGCGATCCCCATCTCTACACAACTGTATTTAGAAGTATGATATTAAACCTAAATAGCAAGTAAGGTTTTCTCGGCCAGAATTGACACTGCAGAAGAATTTGAGTATCAGAAGAAATCATAAATTCTAAAGTTTGCAACAAAGTTTAACTTTAAAAACTGTGTAGTAGAGATGGGTGCGTTTGGCCTTTTTTCAGTTTTGTTTTCCCCGTTGGTGACCAACCCATTTTGTTTTCAGTTAAATTTTGAATTTAGAATTATTGTACATTTTCCATCTATTTTGACTAGTTGGTTCAAAAAATTTTATTTTTCTAATCTATCCAATTTGTTTGTATAACGTTCGTTTATTTTCGTCTATTTTTCTAAAAGTCACCATACTTCACGAAAAAATTAGTTTGTTTTGAAATATTGTGTTGGTTCCCATCTCTAATGTGTAGTCTAAGTATGAAAAGATAAGAAAAGAACACCTGCATCCATCTTTATCTTTTTTTCTTTTGATATAAAGTCTGAACAAAAATGATTTAAACAGTTTAAATCTGTTCAGACTATGGAAATTTTATCTGTATTTTTATGTATTTCCTTTTTTCTTTCATTGATTACAGCTGCCATCATAGACAACACAGTACCCAGGTAGGGTTGTTAATCGTTTTTGAAAACGATCATTAAACGATCGTTATTTTCGTTTTCCTATCGTTTTTTGTTTTGTTTTCCGATCATTTTAAAAACAATTGTTTAAAAACTTTTAAAAAACGATAGTTTTTAAAACGATCGGAAAACGAAACAAAAAACGATAGGAAAACGAAAAAAACGATCGTTTTTCAAAAAAATAAAACGTTAACGTCCCTATACCCAGGACAGATGCTGACGGGAATCTAATGGATGTCCATGATGGGAATGTTGAGAGATGGGAAGAGAACAACCTTTTCCATTGGTACGGGATGGGCTACCAGGATTGTGAGCTTGAGAAAGGAATTATACCGCCAAGAAATTGTCCCGGAATCTATTCTGAGTTTGGAAGATGCGGGTTTAGAAATGATCATGCTGTAAACCTTTACACTTCTCCAGACCTACACAACTGGACATTTGTTGCTGATATCTTTCCTGTAGAAAGTAGACCAGAAGGAATATACTTTAGACCCAAAGTGATTTTCAACAAAAAGAACAAGGAGTATGTGCTGTGGATCAATTATCTTGCGCCGGCAAGCTCCCCTCTGGCATCTTATCCTGATGCCAGATTGATGGTGGCTGTCTCCCCTTCCCCATCTGGACCTTTTACAATTGTAACAGAAAAGGCTGGTATTGAAGAAAGTGGAGGAGGAGATTTTAATCTCATGATCGACCCTAATGATGAAAATGCAGCAGCTTACATTGCATATGATGCTTGGGGTAATAATCATGCTTTAGTGATTGAACAACTGACACCAAACTACTATGATGCTCTGGGATCTTTAGCTAGCACAGGATCAATATCTCCTATAAACAATGAAGCTCCCATTCTCTTTGAGAGGTCTGGTTGGTACTACCTGCTGTACGGACATACATGCTGCTTTTGTGAGCAGGGAAGCGGGGCAGAGGTTTGGGTTTCCCAGCATCCACTTGGACCTTGGATAAACATGCATACAGACATCAACCCTGGGTTTCTAGGGGTCAGGGATATCAAAGCTCAATGCAACTATGTGATAACCCTGCAGCTTGCTGATGAGGAACCAGAGTACCTGTACACTGGAGATCTGTGGTCGTCTTCTCCTGATAATCTGAAATCTCATGATATTCAATACTGGTCTCCACCATTACAGTTTGATGATACTGTTAGCCCACCCGCAATCCTTCCAATGCAATTTGTGGAGAGGTTCACACTTCATGTTTAATTTGCTGAACCTCCATCTTGGAATTTGTTGATTAGGTGTCTCAAAGCATACAATAGATAGAACAGATTAATGCTAATGTCTGTTACAGAATCGTGGGAAGGCAAGATGATAAGCATTTCAGAGATGAAAAATAATTTATTTTTGCACACAGCAAATTCGACAAAATGTCATTTTAGCGTTAAATCTTCGTTTTTAATTTGGTTTTAATTTTACTGTTACATATTAAACAATCTACATTCATATTTGTACAATATACATTTGAAGAATACATAGAATTTCTTAAGACATAATTTATGTAATTTACTATTTATTCCTTTGTGTTCTATTCCATAATGAAAGCAACTTTCAGATCTTTATTTCCTTATACACTACTTAGCTGTGTGTTAGACAGAGTGTTCAATATTAAACATATATAAAATAAGACTTTGACACATACTCAGCATTCAAACTTTGAGAAACCTTGAGTTATTAAGATATAGGGATTATAAAATCAGAGTTTTTGAAAAAGACTAAATTTATTTTAAAAGCTGCAAACCGATAAAAGTCAAACTTGCAGTGAAAGTTTATGAACGGTCGAAATTTAAAAAGATTTAGGTTAATGTTAATTTCTAATTCTTTTTTTTAATTACCAATAAAAACAAGGACAGGTCTGTAGCTATAAGGGGTGACTATTTTAGAGTCAAAAGAAAGAAAAACAACATTTTGACAAGGAAACGATCGTTATTAGTTTATCAAAAGTAAAAGAATGTATTCTTGTTAGATTTATTGAATAAATAATTTGGTAAAAATCATAAAAACATCTGTGCAAAATTTTTATTTACAAATTATATATATATAGGGGATGTTTAATGTTGACGAGAACACCCCCTGGAGTATTTATTTTAACTGTTTTAATAACACTTACTGCACTTTTGAAAGGTTAATTGAAAAATATCTATTAATGCTATATATATTAGTTCATAACAGAATATAATTTATTCTATTGTTCATCCTTTCTTCCTTCTACATCCTTTCTTTGTCCTACCTTCACTTATGCATCCTTTCTTTCTTCCTACTTCCTTTATTCATCCTTTCCATCTCCTTTATTCATCATATCCATCTTCCTACCTGCTTTATACATCCTTTCCATCTTCCTTCTTTCATTTCATTTTCAACGTCCTTTCGACATGTATTCTTTTTTTAATATGGTTTTAGTGAGAAAGAAAAAACTTTGAAAACATAAGACGACTTTTAGACTGAATTTATAATCTTAAATAGTCCAATGTATATGCAAGACAGCATTTTTGCATTGTGCACAAACCATTTCACTTCATGATTGATTTTCAAGCTACTAGTAAAATTATTTGTTTGGTAACTACATCAATTACACTTCAAATGTTAACTCATATTTTACCCCAAAAAGATCCCTTTCAGGGTAATATAGCACCCATCCTTTGTAATTGTCAACAAAATAATTGATTACTCGTCTTAAACTATAATTTAGTACTTCTCATATAGTTGAAGATATTTCTAATATTGATTATTTGACATAGCAAAAGTTATGTCTTTAAATATCGTCGAATTATAGCTTTAAGATTGAAGTCAGAACTATTTTGTTGTGAATTTTTAAATCAAGTGTTGAAGTACATTTTATTTAGATTTCAGACCTACGGACTAATTAATTTTAATTTGTTCATTTGCTACTTTTACCCATTTATAATTTTTCTTTATCATCTGCTTTCTTTAATTATTCTATTCTTTGATCTGAATCTTCAGTTTTAAAATTCCTTTAGATTTTTCATTGTATCTTTTTTCATTCTTTTTGCTTTCTTTAACCGTATTTTCTTAATTCTTATCAATCATGAACTTGTTTCATCTTGTTTTGATTCTGATCATGTAACTTAAATCCGTTATTTCTCTCATAGATTATTATTTTATTTATCCTTTCTAATGCCTTATTAAATAACTCCTTTCTTCATTTATTTTCAAGATATGCAGTAAAAGGGTCTGCAGTGAGATAAACTATGTGTCTGTGAGATAAACTATGTGTTTGTGAGATAAACTAAGTATCTGAGAGCTACACTTACTAAGTGTCTGTGAGAAAAACTTTGTGTCTCTGTGAGATAAACTAAGTATCTGAGAGCTACACTTACTAAGTGTCTGTGAGAAAAACTTTGTGTCTCTGTGAGATAAACTAAGTATTTGAGAGCTACACTTACTAAGTGTCTGTGAGATAAACTAAGTGTCTCTGTGAGATAAACTAAGTATCTGAGAGCTACACTTACTAAGTGTCTGTGAGATAAACTATGTATCTGTGAGATAAACTAAGTATCTGAGAGCTACACTTACTAAATGTCTGTGAGATAAACTATGTGTCTGTGCGATAAACTAAATGTTTGTGAGATATACTAAATGTCTGTGAGATACACTGTACGCCTGTGAGATGAACTAGATTTCTATGAGATACACTTACTAAGATAATCTTTGTGTCTGTGAAATATACTGCATGTCTATGAGTTATACTTTAGGTCTGTGAGATATACTTTGTGTATGAGAGATAAACTAAGTGTCTATGAGATATGATTTGTGTCTGTGAGATCTCTAATTGTCTGTAAGATATACTTTGTGTCTGGGAAGCTAGAAATAAATGCTGGCATTTAAATCGACTACTCTAATGAGTTTAAATAAAAAGAGTATAAGAAAGATGTAATATTGACTACACACGGAATAGAAATATATTATATACTAGAAATTCAAGGCGCTTCGCGCCCTTCTTTCTAGCCTTAGAGGGCGCTTCGCGCCCATCTTCTGAATTAATTGTAAACATGTTCTCTTTGTGTACATCGTAAAACTAAACAAAAATAATTCGCGGATTTTTACAAAAAATTTCGCGGATTTTCAAAATTTTAAAAAATTTAATGACGATCGAATTTTGATAGAGACAAATATTTGAAATTTTGATGATTCTTAAACCTTCCCTGGGCTCCCTAGATGTCCCACAAAAAATTTGGGACCGATCGGTTCAGCCGTTTTGACGTTTATTGGATACAAACAAACAAACAGACAAACAAACAGACAGACAAACAAGCCAAATTTATATATAGATTATAATATACACACCACCATCCTTCATGGTTAAGCATCACTAGAGTTTGCCTGTTTGGAAGAGGGGGGGGGGGTCTGTAAATTATGAAAGGTCCATTTACAGATATATAATGCACCTATACGGCTCTAAATCCGATTCGACCCCTCATTGTGTTTATTTATTTATGTATTCCTTGAACTTCATCACGATTCTTCTGTTTACTGTTCATTGCAATCAAATTCGTTCTTAATTGTTCCAACTGGCAGACCCGCCATAGCTAGTATTTATCAATGAATAAGGATGGTTCATTATAAATGTCTGAAGAAAAGGTAGCTTTTTGAACTCTATTTATAGTATCTGAACCCTGATTAAGGTATCTGAACCATAAGTATCTAAACCCTGTGAAGGGTATCTGAACCCTAAGTAAGGTATCTACAGTCTACACCCTATGAAAGGTATCTAAACTCTATCCTAGGTAGGGTATCTGAACCCTAGGTAAGGTATCTAAACCCTAGGTAGCGTATCTGAACCATAGGTAGAGTTGCTGAACCATAGGTAGGGTTGCCGAACCCTAGGTAAGGTATCTGAACCATAGGTAAGGTATCTGAACCCTAGGTAGGGTAGCTGAGCCCTAGGTAGTATCTGAACCATAGGTAGGGTATCTGAATCCTAGGAAGGGTATCTGAACCCTAGGTAAGGTATCTAAACCCCAGGTAAAGTATCTGAACCATAGGTAGGGTATCCGAACCCTAGGTAGGGTATCTGAACCAACGGTAGGGTATCCGAACCCCAGGTATGGTAGCTGAGCCCTAGGTAGTATCTGAACCCTAGGTAGGGTATCCGAACCATAGGTAGGGTATCCGAACCCTAGGTAGAGTATCTGAACCCTAAGTAAGGTATCTCTAAACCCTAGCCTAGGTAGGGTATCTGAACCCTGGGTAAAGTGTCTAAACCCTAGGTAGGGTATCTGAACCATAGGTAGGGTATCCAAACCCTAGGTAGGGTATCTGAACCCTAGGTAGAGTATCTAAACCATAGCCTAGGTAGGGTATCTAAACCCTAAGTAAAGTATCTAAGCCCAAGTTAGGGTATCTAAACCCTAGCCTTGGTAGGGTATCTGAACCCTAGGTAGGGTATCTGAACCATAGGTAAAGTATCTAAATCCTAGCCTAGGTTGGGTATCTGAGCCCAAAGTAAGGTATCTGAACCCGAGGTAGGGTATCTAAACCCTAGCCTATATGGTAGGGTATCTGAACCACTAAGTAAGGTATTTAAACCTTGTTTAGAGTATCTATACCCTAGCCTAGGTAGGGGATCTGAACCACTAAGTAAGGTATTTAAACCCTAGCCTAGGTTGGGTATCTGAGCCCAAAGTAAGGTATCTGAACCCGAGGTAGGGTATCTAAACCCTAGCCTATATGGTAGGGTATCTGAACCACTAAGTAAGGTATTTAAACCTTGTGTAGGGTATCTAAACCCTAGCCTAGGTAGGGTATCTGAACCCGAAGTAAGGTACCTGACCCAAAGTAAGGTATCTGAACACAAGGTAGGGTATCTAAACCATAGCCTAGGTAGGGTATCTGAACCCTAGCTAGGGTATCTGAACCCTAAGTAAGGTACCTGAACCCTAGGTAGGGTAGCTAAACCCTAGCCTAGGTATGGTATCTGAACCCTACTTAGGGTATCTGAACCCTAGTTAGGGTATCTGAACCTTAGACAGAGTATCTGAACCCTAGGTAGGGTAGCTGAACCCTAGGTAGGATATCTGAACTACAGGATACGGTATCTGAACCCTAGGAAGGGTATCTGCACCCTTGGTAGAGTATCTGCACCCTTGGTAGAGTATCTGAACCCTAGAGAGGGTAGCTGAAACCTAGGTAGAGTATCTGAACCCCCAGGTAGGGTGTCTCAGCCCTAAGTAGGGTAGCTGAACACTAGGTAGGGTATCTGAACCCTTGGCAGGGTATCTGAGCCCTAGGCAGGGTAGCTGAACTCTAGTAAGAGTATCTGAACCCCAGGTAGAGTATCTCAGACCTAGGTAGGGTATCTGAACCTTATGGTATTGGTAGGATATCTGAACAGTATAGAAAAATAATGAAATTGAATTTTTTGTCCTTAAAATATATGTTGACATGTTTATGAAGTTTATATTCCTGTGTTTGTCTGTGGGTTACCTCGAGATTAGAATCTAAAAGGAATAAATGTCAACCACAAAGTTCTTAAAACAAAACTATTCAAACTTAGTAGTCACGGCGATCTTATTTGAAAAATAAAACATGCATTTATTTTAAATTGGCTTTTAATTTTTAATTCAATTGAAGTGTCAAAATTTAATTTGTTTATGAGACCAATAGCATGTAAATGTTTATATCTTTTCAAGTTTTCAGTCGAATAGGATTTGAACTTAATTTACACTTTTGTTTGATAGACTAAAGAAATATTTCTATCTGGTCATATATGTAACTTTTTCATGTAAAATGTTGGTATATTTATTCAAAGTAAAAAAAATACTTTAAAACTTTAAAACTATTATTTTCAAATTTTGAATTTTACAAAAAAATTAATTTGTTTTAAAAAACATCAAAGACTGCACTTTTTTTGTTAAATGATTAAAAAAAGTCTAACCTTATTACTAAAAATTAAAAAAATTTATATTTACCCTATAGAGGCTGGGGGGTCTGAATCTATGTATAGCCTGGGGGGGGGGGCATTTGGCGCCCCCCTCTAGAAAAAGGCCTTAGATAATATGTATAGGGTTGAAATGCATGTTCACAGCCCAATTTTTCAAGACCGATAACTTTAATAGTTTGGGTGCTAGGGAGGGTTGAAAAAACGCCAAAAATAAGGGTAACAAAAATGAAAAAAAAATAGTTTTTTTGTTTTGAAGAAATATCAAAGTGTGACACATGTTTCTATATCCATTTTTGAAGGGCTTTTCATAATAATATTTTTAAGATATGTAGCTTTAGATTTTTTCCAAAGACAAAAATCCTCTTTGAATTACTATTCATTGAAAATCACAAAATTTCCCGATGATAGTGTCAAAAATGAGAGTGCTAGGACAAAAAACAACAGGGGGGGGGGGGCGCAAAAATACATTTCACAATTAAGCACAAAATATAAGAATGCCAAGTCCCATTTTAATTCGATATTGCAGATATATGGATCAAAACTATAATTTAAGAATTATATTTACGTGTATTTTCTTTAACCAGGGAATAAGAATAAACAGGGAGTTTTTTTTTGCTCTAGCACTCTTATTTTTGAAACTATCGCCGTGAAATTTTGTAACATAATTAATGAACAGTATTTTAAGAATTTTTTGTTAATTTTTTTCTAATTCATACAGGGTGGAAAAAAAAATCTGGTCTCAGAAAAAATCTAAAATAGCCCATAACTTTTTCTGACCAAAGCTACAGATTTAAAAACTATGGTTTTGAAAAGCCCTTGAAAAATGCATGTGTAACACTTTCACATGTTTTAAGCATTTTTGTTCAACCCTCCCTAGCAGCCAAACTATTAAAGTTATCGGCCTAATTTTTTTTTTGAGCTGGCCATGAACAATTGGGCTATGAACATGCATTTCAACCCTATAACTATTCTCTAAGGCCTTTTTCTAGAGGGGGGCGCGCCGAACGCCCCCCCCCCAGGCTGTACATAGATTCAGATCCCCCAGCCATTATAGGGTTAAAAATGAAAGGTTGACAAATTACATTCGATTATTTTTTAACCTAATGAATTAATTGCTGCAAAAAGTTTTTAAATGAATATTATTAAAAGTTTTATAAAGATTATTTATCAGAATCCCCCCGAATCTTCATGACTCTGTATATACCAAACCCACCCATTTCGTCTGATTTTCATGCTTCCTGATGTTCTAAATATTCCTAGATTTATGCTTTATGTTAAACAAACATAGACCTAGAATCATGAAGACGTTAGAGGTCCGGAAATGGGAACTCTTGTATTGTTGTTATTGAGATTAATTCTATTGTTTATCTGCAGATTAATCTAATCCTTAGTTGATCTCCAGCTGCAGGTATATAGTACCCTAGATGTATAACTGAAATAAAGAAAATCAAGAAGTAAATTAATTTAAAAGAGCCCACAATGGATATCAAGATCAAGCGATGTAGATTATGAGTATCCGACGCGGAATTTCCAAGCTCAAAGGTTAGAACTTTTGAAAGATATTGATGTTTAGGAACTATAAACATAATCTTCCTAACAATGCCAGAGATATCCTTGCTGAAACAGGTAATGCCTTCGGAAACTAGGTGACGTCATGCGCAGGGAGTCTTGGCAATAAACTTGATCTTCCTCTTAAGTTTGCTGGCATTCAATTTTCTACTAGAAAAGAAAGGATATTTCCGTGTTCCTTTATCAAACGAAGGCTGTATAGGAACCATTTTAAATATAAAGAGTCTTTTAAAATGAAGTTTGCAGTCTAATTAAATCTACAAAAAGGAATAAAAATTAATATTTTAATCTAACTTTCTAACTTTTAGCTTAAAACACTACGCCCCGCCCGTAGCCAGGGAGGGTGCAGGGGACAGGTGCACCCCCCTTTCTTCTGAAAGGAAGGTGCAATGATGAATTTGCACCCCCTCCCCCCAGTCCCAAATAAAAGACATTGTTACTCAAAATTTTCCAAAATCTAGTTATCAATTATATAGCCCGAGTAAGAATTGATTTCCTTCCCAAACCAAATTATAATCTATTTTAAGTCAAAGTAGAAGAGTTTTTTTTGAGTACTCAAAAATTCACAAAGAATGTCTCAATGTCTTAATGTCAATAAATAAACCGAGGGACAAGAAGCATTGTTTTTAAATAATGAATTTTTTCCTTAAGCTAAAGTATCATTCATTTATTGTTTTATGTATATATGTATTATGTATATGTAAACTGATAAGTTTCGGACATTAGAATGTAACCCTTAAAAGCTCAAATACACTTGTTAGTCTTTATAGTGTACATTGACATTGTAATAAAAACAACCATATACCACTGTAAAAACAAACCAAGCATTGTTTACAAAAAAAAAATTTGCCTGCGCCGCGCCTTTTTGCACCCACCTGGAAATATCCTGGTTACGGGCCAGCACTACGCAGACGATGAGTCGGTTTCTTACGGTTTATTTCAACCAATCTAACAAGAGAAAACAGAGAATTGGATTAGTTTGAGTAGGATTAAGTATCGTTACAAAATGTTTGACCGGCGAATATTTTTTTATATTTATAAATAATGATTATGATTGCAGCTGCAAATATTTGGAATTTCTGTTTTTCTAAGTCTCCATTTTCTTCTTGTCGTTCGTGCATTATCCAGAAAAGAAATATTTTTTGTGATGTCCTTACAATTGCAATGAATTGTTTTTAATTGGCCGTTTTTTTCTGTTCTGGTTTAAACATCTGTTTTATATGGCATTAGAGACTTGGTAAACATCTGCGTCTGTGAATTGAATTGTCTATGAATATCTTGGATATAACTGGATACGGGATGTCATTAGATAATCAAAGGTTAAAGTTAAACTATAAGCCCCTCCCTCAAACATCACACAAACAGTTTTTGATATTTTAACAATATTTGTATTAAATAACTTAATAAGTCAAACTGTAATAATAAGTTAATTGATGTGAACTTAAAGTTGTTTTTTTTTATTTCAGAACACACAGAAAAAACATGCCAATTACTATTTAGAGTGAAAAAATTGCTTGTTTTTGTTTAAGTATATTGAATATATAGAGAGAAGACATTTTTAAGGGGTGATAAGTCCTCGTTTGGACCAGAACACCCCCTGGAAATCATAGATTTTACTTGGGTAGGGGGGGGGGTGCATGGGGGGATGAGCCTCATATAGCCCCCAACTCTGAGTTGACAATTTTATACTAATAACTTTTAAGAAAATGTCACCTAGAAAATGTGTGCATAATTACTGTTTAAAGGTTTACTTCTGTATATATATATACTTTGCTTGTCTGTTTGGGTGTCTGTTGTCTGCTGAAAATGAACCATCAAAACAAACACCTAAAGTTTTTCTTTTGAATAAATCTATATGCAGTGTACTGGGGGATTTTGAGCAAATTAATTTTAAAGAAATTGTAGAAATCAAGAGCATTCCCAGGTCGAAAAATGAAATGAAAATTTTATTTCAAGACTTTAATCTGCTTCTTCTGGTTTTTTCCATATATTTTTACGTATATGGCATTGTCTACACATTTTTTTTCTTTAACAGCCATGAAACATATTGTAGCAAAAGCAAAAAAATCAAACCCCTAAGCCTGACTGTCAAAATACGGTCCGAAAAACGTCTGCTTGCTTATTTTACTGATTTTTCTTTAAAAAGACTTTTTAAGCAGTAATTAGGCAATTATACAGCGTTTGACTGTTAATGACTATTAAACAGTTTGACTGTTTATGACTGTTAAAGAAAATTCACAAAATTAACGGTTCTAAAAATTTCGCAAAAAAAAATCACAGAATAAGCATGATTTGATCCTTGAAACTACAGTTACGTTTGAGTTTAGACCTGAAAATGCACTAGATTTCTACAATTTCTTTAAGATAGATTTACTTTAAATTTCCTTGATGGTATTTTCTGAAAATTGAGAATATAAGTCAAGAGACTGCATATTAATATATTCAAATGAAAAAATTTAGATGTTTTGACTTAAAACCTGATCTGGTCCATCTTCAGCAGTGTGTTAATCGTTCGTTAACAATTGATTTGAAAAATCGTTTGGATCAGATTTAACAAGTGTTTTCGCGTGGTCTATAAGATGAATCAATTTATTTAATTACTTCTCTTCAATCTAGTTCAGGCGTCGTTTAACTCTTTCTTACTAATTTTATAATATAGATTATTAAAACTAGTTTCTTTTGAATTTCTAAAGTGATTTAAATTTATGCCTTACAATAAAAGTTAAAGCCCACTGAGTATGGTTTAGTTATAAAGCTCAATCTAAAACTATGATTCGTTTAATGATGCAAATAATAATAATAATAATACTTAGAAATACAAGATCATTAAATATTATGAATCTAACAACTTCAGTGTCTTACATTCAAACCATGACAAGCTCAGGGGCGTACACAGAATCTTTAATGCCAGGGGCCATTTTGAGGGGGGTAGCTGGGGGGGGGGGGGGGTTCAGAGCGGGAAAAAAAATCATTTTTAGAGGGGGGGGGGGGGGGGGGGCTACCATTGTCGCCCCTGAACTGAATCTTGCGACTAAATATCAAATATTTCTCACTCACTTATTATTTCTGATAATCATCCTGCTTAGTTTAGTTATTTTATTCTATTATAACATTTTAACAATATTCATTTTTTATTTTATTCTTGCAAATTTGAATTAAGTTGGATTCTCTTTGGTTTGTGAAAGGGAATTTTGCGCTAAATCTACTACAGGGTGTACAGTCACTGTACAGTGTGTCTTTGAAATAAAACAGTGTTTGGTTATAATAGATGTTTATTTTTTAATGATTGTTTGAGACAACTTTTCATGTCAAAAATGTTTAAATATAATTTCACTGGTCTTCAACCATTGTTTTTTTAGAGCATGTATCCAATAAACGTCAAAACAGCTAATCCGATCGGACCCAAAGAAAGGAGTTTACACCATCTGGTTGAAAAGATTTAGGGATTACGTAATATGAGTTTGTGGCAAAAATTCGAATCCCCAGAAATTAAGTTATTTTTGACAATTTGTCAATACAAACCGAAAAAATCTACGAAATTATAAATTATTATTTTTTGGTTGCCATTAAAGCTAACATTTAAAGGAAAAAAAATTAGAAGAAAAAATGCCGTAAAGCGCTCTTGAAGCATAATAATCTTTAAAATGGCAAGCTTGGTATAACAACCTGCCAAAAACTACTTTATTGCATGGGACTTACAACATAGAATAATAAAGTAATTGCATAGCAGTAATTAATTGAGTTCAAAGCTCTCTTGCTTATTTGTGGTTTAATTCAATTATATAATTCGGTAACAATTTTTATTTCCAGGTTATCAAATACATTCAAAGTAAAAAAACAGACACAGATTATTAAAATATGTATTTTTTTATATTTTTTCCTTTATCTTTTCTTATGCCAATTCAGCCATATTTTTTAACATTAGATTGGACTTTCTTATACAAAATTTTAAGAATTACAACTAATGATTAAACAACACTCTCTTGTGGGCTGGTTAAGTTTAAGAGAAGCAGTTCAACCTAGTCCTGTAGATCAATTACTTTAGTTCAACTTAGTCAGGTAGATCAATTACTTCTCATTAGTAGTTCAACTTAGACCGGTAGATCAATTACTTTTCTTCAACTTAGTCCGGTAGATCAATTACTTCTCATTAGTAGTTTAACTTAGTCCGGTAGATCAATTACTTTAGTTTAACTTAGACCGGTAGATCAATTACTTTAGTTCAACTTTGTCCGGTAGATCAATTACTTCTCATTAGTAGTTCAACTTAGTCCGGTAGATCAATTACTTTAGTTTAACTTAGACCGGTAGATCAATTACTTTAGTTCAACTTAGTCCGGTAGATCAATTACTTTAGTTCAACTTAGTCCGGTAGATCAATTTATACTTTAGTTCAACTTAGTCCGGTAGATCAATTACTTCTCACGAGTTCAACTTAGTCCGTTAGATCACTTACTTTAGTTCAACTTAGTCCGGTAGATTAATTACTTTAGTTCAACTTAGTCCAGTAGATCAATTACTTCTTAATAGTTCAACTTAGTCCAGTAGATCAATTACTTTAGTTCAAGTTAGTCCTGTAGATTAATTACTTTAGTTCAACTTAGTCCGGTAGATCAATTACTTCTCAATAGTTCAACTTAGTCTGGTAGATCAATTACTTCTCAATAGTTCAACTTAGTCCGGTAGATCAATTACTTCTCAATAATTCAACTTAGTCATGTAGATCAATTACTTCTCACGAGTTCAACTTAGTCCGGTAGATCAATTACTTCTCACTATCATTGATATTTCAAACTTAAATTTTCTAATTTACCAGAATTTATAGTTTGAAATATTTAAGGTTTAGTTACGACCTTAGCTTGGGTTGCAAATATATAGGAGTTATACAAAATTAGAGTTTGTGGCAAAGACAAAAATGTTTAGTGTAAGAAAAAAACACATTTTTGAAGAATAAGAAAACCTGAATGTCCGGGAAGAGAAAATGGTTAATCAAACCAATTTGAAAAGGTCCGATTTTGAAAAATTGAAGTGCAAACCTCAATGCAAGTTCATATATGCTAACCTAATTTTAAGAATCATAAGCACCAATTCTATTTTTGATTTTGAGACATATTTGAATTTAGAACATGTATAATTGTCCATTTTTTAAGGGATTTCAAACAAGTAAACTTTAGACCATTTGCTTTAGTTAGACTTTTTGGCTATTTTACATGTGTCTTTTATTCAAACTGGATAAGGGTTGGAAGGGGGGGGGAACTCTTTATTTGGAGAAATCTAAACTTCTTAAATACATAAATTCTCTTATTGATGAAAAACTTTTACAATAATAAACTGTCAATAAACTAGAAAAAAAGTGAATTGGGAATTTATGAATTTAAGCTTAAAAAGTAGTTCTTTAGATTCATTGGCGGAAGGCTAACTCGAGATACATATTTTTTACCTAACCACTATAGTTTTAGTAGAAACAAATATTTCCATTTACTGATAGAGCCTATTGCAGGATTCATTGGATAATCAGATAGATAGAAAGATAGATGTTACCGCCATACTATTTCTATTTGTTCATAATAGACACCAAACACATGACTGAACCCAGATTGGATCAGGCAATAATGGACTCGGCATACAGGAGTGTAGCATTTGGATGAAAACTTTAGAGGAAATGTTAAAGAATCCTCAACAATTCATTCATTTTGTTCACCTCTCATGAAAAATTGAATTATTTAAAAAAAAAGATTATTTGCATTATTGAATCAAACTTAATTTATCATTCAAGAGCGAACATTTCTTTTCTATTTTTATATATTGGATAAATAAATATATATATAGTTTTAATCATGGTTTGTCTGTCAGTTTGTATGGACGATCATAACTCATGAACCCCTTGACTGATTTGCCTCAAATGCTTTGATTAGGGACTCGGGAGAACAACAGGTATGTTCTATAGCTTGGTTTTGAGATTCTAAGTTGAGTGGGTCAACTTTTATGGGAGAAATAGCTAACATCGTAATTTACGACCAAGCGCGGGTAAACGGTGGGAGTAATTATGAGTGACCCGGGCATCGCATGGGTTCCCAAACTAGTATTGGATAAATTTGGCGAAAATTGTTAAACTTTGTTTGTTTAATGATTTTTAATAATGATGTATGTACGATCGGTTTGAAAGAGCATCTAAGATGTATTGTGTTGTGTGTTGTGATCGAACTGTAAGAGGGATTTATGTCCGTATTGTGTGTGTTTGTTTAGGTGTGGTTTGGTTGTTCTATACTGTGTGTAGATATCTATATATATTGGTAGATGCGTCAGTAGACTTCAGTTGAGAGTTTTCCTTTACCCAGGCCGGACCTAGACCAACATGGCCAGTAGATTCATTGTAAGTTTAAAACAAATCAAACAAATATTTTTGAACCATATTTTTGACTCAAGTTTTTAATGGAATTGAATATTTTTTTCATGCTTTCAAAATTAAATTTTTTTGTTTTGCATAATCATATATTAGAAGAATACTATAAGTTATTTGTATTCGCCGCAAACTCTAATTTTATTTTCCCTATATCTTTGCAAGCCTATGTTGTAGAAGCTTGATGTATTAAAAAGAATATAAAAAAGATTATAATAGAGCATGAGTTTGTTAGATATATGGATCAGAAAACTATAATACATATATATATATATGATAGCCATTACTGGTCAAACGGATAATATTGGCGGATTTTTAGGAAACCCATGGGTTTCATTGGGTTAACAAAAACATTTTTAAGATTCTTTTTTTTTCTAAAAATGGAATTTTTTGAAGTTGTGAAAATAGTTTAAATCAAATCCAACTCACTTATGCAAACTCTATAATTGGCTTTTAATTATAAGAAGTTAATGCTATAATTTAAAATCTTATTGAAAAAGTCGTATACTGAATTAACGTAATTAAAGATAATTTTAGCACTATAAACCCATTATTTATTAATTATTAATCTGATAATACGATCAACGATTAACAATTAGTATCCTTAAATTTTCGAATCTAAGAAAAAGTAGGCGGTCATTTTAAAAAACACACCTGAACCCAAGTTGATGAATTAGTAGTCGATATCTATAGACGATAACAACGTTCACAATTTGAAGATTGCTAAAATTTTGCTAATTATCGTTGTGCAATAAAAATGCGTTGGTTCCCAGCTTAAATTGGTTTAAAGATGCATTTGTAAATATTAATAAAAAAATTATAAAATTTGCATTTACAAATGATTTAAGTAAATTACTTTAAACAAATTTTAATTCTGCTATCAAAATGTACATTTTTCATTTTAAAAATAAATCGATTTTGCAAAACTGGTTGTTATAACTAATCAGGGTGCACTTATTACTTATTTATGATTAATGATTTGGTTTGAACAAATCCAGGAAAAAATTCGATTAATTTGTAATTTGGGACTTTTTTCCGCACCTCTGCCCGCCTGAGGTGCATAGCGTGCAATTTATTAGGAATTTAATATACTTGAACATGTGTTTGAAATGTCTCAATTTTTTTTAAAATGTTTTAAAAAGAATTTTATATTTGAATATTTTGTATACATTTTGCTGCTTCTTTGGATTTATGGTTTAATTAAATCCAACTTTTTCGTGTCGAAGAGGAGGAGGGAGGGGGGGGGGGCATAAAAAGATAAATAAATCCGTTAATTTTAAATTAAATCATATTTGTTGCATGCATCCTGATTGGTTTGGTTTAGGTCTGAATTCTATAATTTGGTTTTAATATTTCACTATACATGATATATAAATATTTATATATATATATATATATATATACCTGCATTTAAGTATGAAAATCGATGCAAAAAATAAAAGAATACATTGCTTAAAAAGTTCATATAAATCTTTCTTTAAATCGTTTTTGTCGTTTTGTATCCTTGAACTTATTTAATATAAAATTTAGACCTTAGTTTAGTGTGAGTTTTATTTTATCTATTTTTAAATTAATCGTTGTTCTTTGGTATTAAACTCTCTTGTGCCTCCTGTAAATATCTGTTTTATTGTTTCAATGTCGAATTGCTTAATTTCCAAACAAGATATTTAAACATAATTGTATCAAGTAAATCTACATTGAACAATTTTGAATATTATTGTTTATAAAACAGTGTACACAAGGATAACAATTCACTTATAGATATTATTATAAAATTTGCTTCCGGTATCATCGGAAATATATAGATAGATAGATAGATATTCATTAACCTTAGACCATGTGGTGTGCATATTTCATCTCCAATCTCCGTCTGCTCTATTTATTTCTTCTTAAATATCTCTTGATTGCAATTGATGTTTGAAAAGAAAAAAAAGAACCTTTATGTTTACATTGGAAGTGTACTGCAGATTCTGGGAGGAAAAAGTTTGTTTATTTTTCTTCCCAGAAAATACGGTACATATTTTCATCTAAGCTGAGTTCTTGCCACAAACTCTTATTTTGTAAACCCGAGGTTTGTAAACCCAATTTTGTAGACCTTTGATATTTCTAATTATTAATTATATTAAATCGAATTAAATAAGTTTGAAATATCAAATGTTTACACCATCGGGTTGCTAAGACATGCGGATTATCAAATTTGAGTTTGTGGCAAAGACTCAATTCCTTTATAATCTTCTTTAGAGATATGAACTAAGGAAGATACACAACAGGGACCAGATAAGGGGTTTAGGAAATAGATTTTGTGATTGATTAATTGCATTCATATATTCCTCTATACCTTCTCTCACACCTTCCTATGTACTTAGACCCATCCCATACTTTGCCCCCCCCTCTGAATATACGGAGCTCCCCCCCTACTGAGTTCCACTCCTAATTTATCGCAACCCAACCCAGACAACGTATACCTATCTTTTCAATTCCTTCACCCCCCGTAGTTCATCTTCTTACTCTGCTAGCTTATCAATCCTCTAGCTTCCGCTTACAAATAATAAAGAATTCATGTTTTTGAACCTTTTTTTCTTTGTTTTCTTTCTTTCTTTCGTTCTTTCTTTCTTTCGTTCTTTCATTCTTTTTTTCTTTCTTTCTTTCTTTCTTTCTTTCTTTCTTTCTTTCTTTCTTTCTTTATTTCTTTCTTTCTTTTTTTCTTTCTTTCTTTGTTATCTCCTTTTCCTTTTCTTTCTTTCTATTGTCCTATCCTGTTCATTCTTGTCTTCTTCTTTCTTTCTTTCTTTCTTTCTTTCTTTCTTTCTTTCTTTCTTTCTTTCTTTCTTTCTTTCTTTCTTTCTTTCTTTCTTTCTTTCNATTTTAAATTATTATCTTTTCAGCTGTTTAAACTGTATGCATATTTTTGAATTTTTATGAACAATTTGTCTATCACCAATCAATCAAAACTTAAATATTTAATATTTTTTTTAATGTGATTTCATTTGTAACTTCTTTTTTTATAACAGTTGATCAGTTTACTTATTCATTACAGCAACGTTCTCAACATAAAGATCTTTTTCAACTTTGAAAAAAATTCATTCACGTAAAACGATGAAAACTAAAAAAACTCTGGAATAGAAAGACGACTTTTAGAATCTAGTTTTAAATAGTCTAATAAATAATCATGAGACATTGCTGTTGTCCGTTATAAGTGATATAAAAGTTATATATACTGGTAAAACTAATAACCATATAACAACATCAAATTATCTTAAATATTGCTATGCTGTCGTCTTCATATTACATAGTTTTCCAATTTTCATTGTATTTGGTGCAAAAGTGATATTTTTGGGCCTCACTATAGCATATGATATTATTGTGTTGAAAATGTAATAAGCTTATCATTATCATGATTCTGAGAAAAAATAGAAAAATGTAATTATTAATAATATAAATCATTGACGCGAATATTTGTCTAAATATGCGTCAATGTATCTGTAAACATGAAATAATGACAGCAAATTAAATGATTTAAATGATAAAATGAAAAGATTGATCTGTGGCAAAATTAAACACCAGGATGCTAATTTTGCAGAATTTTCAACAATTATAATTTATTATGTTTATCTATCTATTTCTTTAAAAATACAAATCTATTAATGTACATACAAAATGGGACACACTCTCCTTCAATTGGGACATACAATGAGTACATACTGTCCCTGCAAGGAGTCGTTGATTTAAAATTGGGACACCATCATCATCAAATGATTAGACTTGAGTTCTAATAAAAGTTTAAAATTTACGTCTCACGCCATCTGTTGTTATCTGTTGGATTATTGATATAATAAATATTAGGTTATATAACAGATTTACTCATTTCCTTCAACTAGATATTATCAGCCATCATGATAGTGTTACAAATTTTATGGGGAGTGGGTGGCTGAGAGAAGGGGGGGGGGTATGGTGGAAATATGGTTTGGATTTAGATGAAAAGTATGGAGGGGGAGGTGATATAGCTAAAATATGGATGAGGGGGGGGATTAAGCGGAAATATAGATGTGAAAAGAGCGGGGAGGGGAGGGGGGCTTAAATTTAAAACTCGTGCTTTGTTTAGCCTTGCATACTTGAGCTTTAAAAGGGTCTTCTTGCAACTAGAGATTAAAACCACCTTGCTTTGAGGGGGGGGGGGGTGAACAAGATTTAAATCCTTCTGATCATACAATATAAATTCAAAATTAATGACATTCTTATAAATGCTAGGTGCAAATTTAAAATTTTCTATGTGCACTCATATATATCAATACGCTAATATCTAGCTATGTACTATAGCTGGAGTAGGGTTGCCTAGGTCTATTATTATTCATAGTCATAAGAACCCTCAACGTCTTCACTCGCTTTGTATTAAATTATGATTTTATATATACACATAAATATGAAGGAAGAGCTTTATTTTATAAACAAAAGAATTATCTGTTCGATTATTTGTTGGTATTTAGTTTCAAGATGTCCCATATAATAGGTTCATGCTCTAAGTTATATTAAAAACAAAATACAGACTAGAATAGAATTAATGTTGCGTGAACATTCCAATTACAAGACAATGGGGTGAATAGCTGTAAACAAAATTGGTTCGATTATTATAAATATTATTGCTGAAGCGTGACTGCCGCGTATATATTTATACCAAGCTACGTCTGCTGGATTTACTTTTCGCACTTGATTACATTTTCGCGCAAAGCTGATCATAACATATTCATCTCAAATTTTGATTATGATTATATCAATTCAATTTTCAATTATTTCAGGTTGCAGCCCTCGCTGTGTCCGCTGTACACTGCAGTGGACCCGTTCATCACCCTGCCCCTCACCATCCAGCTCCTTATGGATATACACCAGCCCCTGCTCCTTATGCACCTGAGCCTGCCTACCATGTGACTCCTGCCTATGGTCATGAGGCTCCAGTTTATCACGAAGCCCCTCACCATGCCCCGGCCTACGCTGAGCCCGCCTACCATGAACCCGCCTATGGTTACACTCCTACCCCTGCTCCTTATGGAGCTCCTCATCATGCTCCTGTCCACCATGCTCCTCCCCATCACGCCCCTGCCCACCATGCCCCCGCCCCTTATCACACTCCTGCCCCTGTTGATCACTACAAACCCCCCTACTGCTCTGTGGTAATTATTTTTCTTATTTACAAAAATATAATCTGAGCTTGGAACTTTTGAATTGTGGATATCGGGATTAATGATTTATCAACTCTTTTTTAATCTCCAGATTAAATGAATGCTTGTTCTTCTCCTTTCATTAATCTCCAGAGCTGGAAACTTTAGAATGGTGGATACCGGGATTAATGCTTGATCCACTCTTTTTCTTAATCTCCAGATAAAATATTGCTTGTTTTCCTCATGAATTTAATCTCCAGATTAATGAACAGATCGGGATTAAGGATATCACATTCTAAAGTTTTCAGTAGTTTAAATTGAGCAAAATAGTAGATTAATTAACTTATCGGGATTAAGTAAATACCATTCTAATGTTTTCAGCTCAGTACTACTTAATTGGTCTGATTATAACCGCAATAATGGTTTGATACTTCATGGTGTTGACAAGCATGAATTTATTGATTACAGCATAAAGCATTTCATAAATGTACTTTGGATAATTTAACCAGCCTTATCAGAAGAAAAATAAATATTTAGGATAACCCTAAGACCTGGTGTCTCGAGGATAAGGAGTATCCCAAGTACGAGATTGAAGCTGCTCTGCAATACCATTACGATGGAGTCCAAACTCTGTACAAGGTAAGCAATTATTAACATGTGATCAATACTCACATAAGTTCATCAGTCAACTAGTATTCTAAATTAATTTGTTTAGGATGTTCTTGCTAACACTGACAACAGCATTGATCGTCTTAATGAGATCGTTCAGGAAACTTACATCTGCCCTTCAGTCACAGCTTACATCCAGGTATTATAAACTTATAAACCAGGCCCTCACAACAATCTTTTTAAAATTTGAATTGGTTAAAATTCACTGTATTTTAGCCCCTCCGAGCCGTGAACACTGATGGAAAATGGAGAATTGTTGTCAACGGAGTAAAGGCCCACTACGAGACCCTTACCCAGACCGCCAGGTGCACTATCTAATTAATAGTTCTATGGAATAAATGTCCCCTTTACTTTACTTAAATGTTATTTCATTCAGAATTGAGGAGTGCACTACTGCCGGAGAGTCCTGCCCCCTTGTTGCCCCCTGCTACGAGACCAAATGTCTCCAGAAGAGCATCTACCACAGATTCCTCACCTTCGATCCCTATGATCAGTATTTCCCCTTTGCCATTGAGGCTTTCAAGCTTCCTTCTGCCTGCGCTTGCTACAATGGAGCCTTTGCTGAGTCTCACTAACTATCAAGTTAACTCACTCAGATACAGATTAATTAAACACTGAAACATGTTCTAGTCAGTTCCGTTCCAGAACCTATGGGTCCAACCTGAGTAAAGAAAAACTCACATCAACTCGCATCACAAAAATGGTCAATAAAATATTAAAAAAAAAAATTCCTAAATTTTTACTTTTTAAATCTATTTATTTATGCATCAATTAAAGACATTTAATGTCAACTTTATTGCTCTCATTGTTGACAAAAGATTGTTCCTTGTTGATATCTGCAGGGCAGATCGAACTAACCTCACTCATGAACTCTGAACCGTTGATAACAACCTAAAAATTGATTCTTATTTGACATTTAAGCCATACGGCACACATGGTATTAGTGCTAGCTGAAGAAGTGTTTAGAGGGGAGTGGTTAAGCATAGATTTTATCAAATGTCAAGGTTAACGAAGATCATTGTGGCAGAGTCGTGTACTCAAGCTTCAGGACTCTGACAGTTATGAGTATATTATTTAGAATCATACAAAGGTTGTATCCTGTTCAATAAAACTGCAGTCACATCTGCATGATTATCAATATGATCATCATTATCTAATGTCCAATTTTCAAACAATACCTGCGCATTATCAGAAACGACAGTGGTAAATTCCATCATGTTCCATTATGATTACTTTATAAAAAGACTTGTGGATTCTTGGTACAAAAGCAATGGAGGAAATTGTCAGAATTAAACACATATTAAGTAAGAAAACAATGACATTTTCCACATTATTAAAGGGTCACTTAAAATTACAACTACAACAACTTTCTCTCAAAGGGAGTGTCCGGCATTGTAACTTGTAAGTAGTTGAACTGAGAATGTAGTATTGTGGAGATTTTTTTTTTAAGGATTCATTTAAGACAACAACAACATGTTGATGATGTATAATTATTAAGTTGGAGCGCAAATTCGTCGTTCAAAATCATTTTTTGGGTGGTTACGTTTTGAAAATTGAATTTAAAAAAATTATTAAATAACGACTACAAAAATTAAATGTAAACAAATTTCTTCTGTAAACTAAATAGATGTTTAGGCACATATTTCTCAATAGAAAGGAAATGATTCTTGGCAACAAAATCTTACTTTCTAATTTTTATATCTTCTCAACCAAATGTCGTAGATCTTAGATATTTCAAAGTATGCATTCTGTTAGATCAAATAGTCTAAGTTTGAAATATAAAAGGATTACGCTATTAGCTTAAAATGATATTGAGGTTTAAAAATTCGAGTTTGTGGAAAAGACTCAATTCCTTTGTCCATAAATCAATGTTAGAATCAATTTATTTCTTTTTCATCATTATAATGAATTTCTTATTCTTTGCGAATTTGTTCGTAGATTTCTTCAAATTCTGCAAAATGTCTTCTTTTCAATAAAAATCCCGGGAAATCTACTGAAAACTTTTTGTGAATAATGAGACATTAAAGAAACACATAACTGAATAAGATTATTTTTTTTTTCGATAATAAGAGTCGATTTTTATTTTCTCAACCTGTTCCTAAACAACAAATGTGTTTACTTTATATTTTATTATATTTAACAAATTATAGGTCGTCTTTGAAGTTTGAATTTTAATGGGGTGCCCAATTTAGTAATAATATAGTACAGAGTAAAACTAAAAAGAAATTGAGTATTTAGAGTCCCAATTCCTATATGTTTGCAGCTTGATATAATAATATAAACCTTTGATGCTTCAAACTTAGAAATAATTCATAATTATAAATAATATCTAGGGTCTACGAGTTACGACATTGGGTTGCAAAGATAAGATTAGAAAACTAGAGTTTGTGGCTAACACTCAATTCCTTTATGTAAAGTATATATAATAGAAACCTTCCATATCCCGGACTCATGAAACACAAGGTTCTGATCCTCTACTGATCTCCATACTCCTCTACCACACTGAACACAGGAGAAGTTTTGTTTACAATATTTCTAAATTAGTAAATCCCAATCTTTCAGATTTTAACCTGCTAACTGTTGTTTACGTTATAAAACTTCCAATATTTTTGTTTTGTTTAAACTAACATAGGAACTCAGTTTTGCCTACAGTAAAGTGTTTTTCAGTAAAGTTTAGAACTTTTAACTCAAGCTAAAAGCATTCACATGGTTCTACCGAGTTTTGCCTAATCAAAGTTTGTGACAAATCAGTATATGGGTTTATGTATTCGATCGTACATATAAACAATTAAACAGAAAACGTAGACTACTACTTTATAGAAATAGATTTGATTGGTTACGGAAAACATTTCAATGATAAATAAAAATCTTTAAAGAAGGACTGGGCAAAGTTCTAAGGAGGTTTTAGAAATTTACGGAAGAGTCCGTTATCGAACGGAAGAGTCCGTTAACGAACGGAAGAGTCCGTTAACGAACGGAAGAGTCCGTTAACGAACGGAAAATTCCGTTAATTTTAAAATAATTTACTAACAGAAATAGTTGTTTTAAAATAACGGTGATTTTCGTCCTTTTTTCTATTTAATTTGCATCAACTTGCAGAAAATAAAAGATTTTTTATGTGTTTTGATGTTTCTTAACACCGACTTCTGATGTTTTCCTTGCTTATTTGTTGAATTATTAAATCTATACATTTGATGTTTTTTACGCTTATTTGTTGAAAGCATTTCAATTTTTTCGTGTTTTGATGATTTTTCACGCGTTTTTTTACATGTTTTAATGTTATTGAATGAGTTGTCTCCAAATAAGGTAGCTTAAACGGAAAATACCGTTAACGAAACGAGTGTTCCATTTTTAGTTAAAAAAACTAGCGGCAATCTGTCAAAAAAATGTTATGGTTTTTACTAAGTATTAACGAACGGCTTGAAAAAAAAGTCTGACAGTCCTACTGTCATGTAAAGTCACATAAATATTGTGGCACATCTTTTATCTGGTATAAATGTTATTATTTAGACAAAGTTGAAAACCTTCAAATATTTCAAGCACACTAAACTCAGATTCATTTTAAAATAAACTTTGTCCACTTTCTTGCACTTGTACAGACTGCACTATCCCTCAGAATGAAAAAAAAACATGAAATCAAATATTTAAAAATCTCATTGTATGGTTCATTGGTCAGGTAATCTGTTTTTAGAATAAAAATGGGATGCATGTTTTCCGGTTAGCATGATGCCGGGCGCATGCTGCAGGCTCAAAAATGACAATTTACATGTTACTAGATTTGTCAATTGTTTTTTTTAAAAACGTGCTGAGTTACAACTTACGAACCATTATATTTGAACTTTAAAAGAACCGAAACAACGACATGATCGCTTAATTATAAGAACGATCGTTTTTGAAAAAAATCCGAGAAGTCTTATTTGATTGGATTTGTTTTTTAATCATAGTAATGATTGATAATTTTTGTAAATGACATGATTGGAATAAAGATAATCTACTCTACAAAGGCAGATCGGAAACAGTCATTATTATGGAGGATCATTTTTAACGGTAATCTTTTAATATTTTTAATTTTTTAATATTAACTCGGATTTTGTATTATATACTGAAACATAAAGATTTAAATTTTGAAATTACATATAAATATATGATGGATGCAATTTCTAATTTAAAAATGCATATGGTAGCCCAAAAATTTATTACGGCATTTTAACAAAAAAATATGCTAGTTGTTGTTGTTGTTGTTTAATCGCAGTACTTTTGTAAAAGTGGTTTACCTGTATACCATCTGTGAGAGCGAAGACGACTTGATTTAAGAGAATGTTGCGGCAACACGGTAAATAATGCACGAGGGAGGTTTTGTGGCTCGGATACTTCCATCTAAGAAATTGGATTTAATTATCTGTTCTGAAGGTTTGGAACATTTACAAAATAGCCAAGGTAGCTATTTTGGATACAGGGTGTCATACGAAACTTGACAGTAGAAAAGCAACTTGAAAGGTAGTGACCGGCTATGTAAGGTAGTTGAATTGAGTATGCAGTGTTGTGGAAAGCTTCTTTCGGATTCATTTGAGACATATTAAACTTTTTAAAGATCTGTAAATCCTGAGTTTAAGCACAAATTCGACGTTCAAAACTCCTACGTTGGGGGTGGATACGTTTTCAGAATTAGTTTTTTTTTAAACTATTAAATAACGACAACGAAAAATAAAGTAAAAACTATTCAGTAATCTAATTAGATGGTTAGGAACATATTTCTAAACAGAAATTTGTCAATAAATCAACGCTCAAATCGATTATTTGGTTTTTATTTTTATATTGAATTTCTAATTTTCTTTGAATTTATTCGCAGATTTCTTCAAATTCTTCAAATGTCTTTTCAATAATAATTCTAGAAAATCTGCGAAAATCTTTGTGAATAATGAGGAACCAGAATAATGAGATAATAGAAACTAATAATTGAACAAGATTACTTATTTTCGATGATAAGATAATTTTTATTTTCTCAACGGGTTCCTAAACATGACGTCTGTAGTTTATTGAAGAACTTTTTTACATTTAATGTCGACGTCAGTTAAAAATTAAAAAAAAAACTAATTTTGAAAACGTATCCACCCCCAAAGTAGGAGTTTTGAACATCGAATTTGCGCTCAAACTCAGGATTAACAGATCTTTAAAACATTTAATATGTCTCAAATGAATCCGAAAGAAGCTTTCAACAACACTGCATACTTAGTTCAACTACCTTACATATCCGGTCACTCCCTTTGAACATCATCTTAGATATTTGAAATAATGTGAGGCATTTGTTCGGCAACCTACTTTTACTTTTATGCTTCTTGAAACAATAAGCACAAAAATCTTCAAATCCTGACATTTCCAAAATGTGGTCACGCTTTTTTTGTGCTGTCAACATTACCTGATATATTAAGAATTTCCTTAAGCTTAAGTTGAAAAAAAATAAAAATGTAATTTTTCGCGGGAAGTGAAGATTTGTCTTCCTTCTGCTGAATGTTATGTCCAATTTGTTGTTTTGAGTAATGCATTTTTTGTGAGCGTCTTTTTATGAAATTTAGATATTATTATAAACTATTTGAAGGGCCCGACGTTGCCCGTGGAACTTTTTTTTTAAATAATTAATTTTTTTTATTTCGATTTTTTTTTACCCTTTAACACCCCCCGGCCACCCATGATTTTTCACAAAAAAATTGCTATACGCAATATTTATATATACGAATGTCTTATTTTATTATTATAAACTATATATTCATTCAACCTCTGAACATTTTACCAAAAGATGAGTAATCACGCCAACCAGCAGTAAAGTCATTTGTAAATTTTTAAAATCACAAATCTACCATGTTTTAACTTTCTTTGACTGGGATATCCACAGAGGAAATAAAATTTTAAAACGATTTTATTGGTTATCAGAGAAAAATATGTGCTGTGTCCGAATTTAATGAATTTAAGCCGCATCTCAAATCCCCCAAAAACCGGTTTCAAATGATCACGGGCTTAAATATTGAAAATTTTAATACAATTTTAAGTAGAACCAACCATGTTTGATCCCCGGCTTAAATTTAAGCCACGACTCAAATTCTTCAAATTCGGCCTCTGGCTTGTAATTCATTTCAGAGCACTTGAAATTGTTGACTTCTTATTGAAAGGCGTTTATAGACGTACACATTGAAGGATATAACTTAAATCTTTGAATTTGCAGATACAGATTAGTTCGTTTTGTTAGGATTAACAATGGATAAGTTCTGACCTCTGTCTAAAGATTAAAGATACCTGTCAGTAGAGATACTTGGGATCTGAGGATTGTACTGTAGATATATTTCTTCCTCCTAAAACCGATTATAGGAAGAAATCATCAGCATCGGAGTAATCTCGGAGTTATTTCGGAGTCCCATTTTAGTCGGACACCGATCGTTTTTGAAAAAAATCCGAGAAGTCTTATTTGATTGNCCCCCCCCCCGTCAGTTAGAGATTTTCGTTCGTTATCCGAACTTGTCCGTGCCCTGCTACCCCTACCAGTAATGGACTAAAAAACCCGAGAAATATACATTTTATTCTAGTCCCTTTTATTAGTGGTTATTCCCGTTCGCAATGTAATTGGAGTTAACAAGGGTCCACCTTGCTTACAAAAAAGGGTTAAGGAAAAGATAAGTTTTATAAGTTTGAGTCTCCAATGAAAAAAAAACTTTAATTAAAAAGTATCTCAATGAATTATGAAAAGGTTCCTCCGATGGACTCAGGATAATGATGATTTCTGCTCCGACTCTGGTGAAACCGATTATCAGAAAACATTTAACTGTTTCTAGTAAATATCTAAGATTTCCACTTCATCAACTACAAACCCCTTCATCAACTACAAACCCTTCATCAACTACAAACCCCTTCATCAACTACAAACCACTTCATCAACTACAAACCCCTTCATCAACTACAAACCCTTCATCAACTACAAACCCTTCATCAACTACGAACCCCTTCATCAACTACAAACCCTTCATCAACTACAAACCCCTTCATCAACTACAAAACCTTCTCAAAGTTACAAAATGAATACAATTTTGCTTCTGCAAACTTATTACAGAAAATATTACAACTCTATATGGAGGCTTACCTGAGAATTATTTAGTGTTGAAACAAACCATTGATTTTCAACCTGCGAATAATATTCTTATTTTGTTTTATTTTTATTTGATTTTAAATACTTCATACCTTAGAGTAAAGTTTATAATTGCCATTTATCATTGAGAATATTGGCCTATTTGCAACCCGTCCTGTCTCCTCATACAACCCTGACAACAATATTGGTTTATCTCCAACCCGTCCTTCTCCTCATACAACCCTGATAACAATATTGGTTTATCTCCAGTCCGTCCTACCTCCTCATACAACCATAATAACAATATTGGTTTATTTCCAGTCCGTCTTAGCTCTTCATACAATCTGAAAACACTATTGGTTAATCTTCAGTCCGTCTTAGCTCTTCATACAATCCTGATAACAATATTGGTTCATCTCCAGTCCGTCCTAGCTCTTCATACAACCCTGATAACAATATTGGCTCATCTTCAGTCCGTCCTAGCTCTTCATACAACCCTGATAACAATATTAGCTCATCTCCAGTCCGTCCTAGCTCTTCAAACAAAATCTGATAACACTATTGGTTTATCTGCAGTTCGTGTTAGCTCTTTATACAATCCTGATAACAATATTGATTCATCTCCAGTCCGTCCTAGCTCTTTATACAACCCTGATAACAATATTGTTTCATCTCCAGTCCGTCCTAGCTCTTCATACAACCCTGATAACAATATTGGTTCATCTCCAGTTCGTCCTACTCCTAGCTCTTCATACAACCCTGATAACAATATTGGTTTATCTCCAATCCGTCCTAACTCTTCATACAACTCTGATAACAATATTGGTTTATCTCCAACCCGTCCTAGCTCTTCATGCAACCCGGATAACAATGTTGGTTTATCTACAGTCCGTCCTAACTCTTCATACAACTCTGATAACAATATTGGTTTATCTACAACCCGTCCATAGCTCTTCATACAACCCTGATAACAATATTGGTTTATCTCCACCCCGTCCTAGCTCTTCATGCAACCCGAATAACAATATTGGTTTATCTCCAGTCCGTCCTAGCTCTTCATGCAACCCTGATAANTTTAAAGTACTAGCTCTTCATGCAATCCTGATAACACTATTGGTTTATTTCCAGTCCGTCCTAGCTCTTCATACAAATCTGATAACACTATTGGTTTATCTTCAGTCCGTCCTAGCTCTTCATGCAACCCTGATAACAATATTGGTTTATCTCCACCCCGTCCTAGCTCTTCATGCAACCCTGATAACAATATTGGTTTATCTCCAACCCCTCCTAGCTCTTCATGCAACCCTGATAACAATAAAGTATTGGCTTATCCCCATACGACATGTCATTTTAATGCTTTCTCTTTTTTTTAATCGGCCTATATTAAAATAAAAATAAAGTTTAATTGTTTGAATTTTAATTTTTGAATTCTAAAGGTTAGGACATTCTCTGGAATTAAAAGATGGCGCCGATCACTTTAGTCTGTTCTTAGAAGAATGGAGTTCAATTTGAGCAGCGCTAGAGCATACACAAGTAATCATGAATGGAGGTCATTGAGATGTTTTCTAAAATGGCCCAACTTGGAGAATTAAAAAAGATAAGATTTAAACAATTTACCTTTGTTTTTTTTTTGTTAATGTGAAGCGATTAAAAAACAAACAAAAGAACATTAGAAAGACTCTGTACAATCCTGATAACAATATTGGGTTATCTGCAACCCGTCATGTCTCCTTATACAACCCTGATAACACTATTGGTATTGGTTTATTTCCAACCCGTCATAGCTCTTCATACAACCCTGATAATAATGTTTGTTATCTCAAACCCGTCTTACATCTTCATACAACCCTAGTCCCTGCTAACAATATTGGTCTAAGTAGAAAAATGTTTTAGTTACAGTGATGTTACTATAGTGTTTCTAGCGAACAATACTTTCAGGAAAAATGCGAAAATTTTCGTACGTATTTCGTAAATTTTTTCGCAAAAATTGGCAGGCACTCTTTCGCATTAATGAATTAAGCGTAAAATGGGAAACAATGCAAAATTTCGTAAAAATACTTTTCTCGAAAAATAATTTAGCGAGAAAAAAGACCGCGACAAGCTGCAACAATTAATTGCGCCAAAAACTTGTGGAATTTTCTGTTCTGAAAGCTCAGCATTAGAAGTTTTATTATATCTTAAATGATAATTTCTCGTCCATATTTTCTTCGCAAAATTTTCGCATTTGTTTATTCGCAAATTTTTTTTTTTGATGATTGTTTTCTAAATAACGTTTACTTTACCTAAGAAGACACCCTCCTGAACTCGCCTAAGAACCAACAAATGATTTATTTTAATATTTTCAAAAAGTTTGTTTTTTGTCAAAGTTATAAACAGAATTCAACACTGAATAGTGATACTTTTGAAAGTAAAAAAAAGATAGCACTTTTTTGTGGCTTTAGACGTTTAATGATATTTTCATCAATTTGATTCAGATATAAAGAAAATTTTGATAAAAAAATTTAATTTTTTGTTTTTAGCTAAACCCTGGCTAAATTGTTATGCATGTATTACTGATGAAGAGAAATTTAATTTCATACGATTTGGACATCTTCAAAAATAAGATTACAAAACTGAAATATTTTCTGTTCGCTCTTTATTGTGAGAATAAGATGAAAGTTTTATAAATAAGCTGAGTAAAGGCTGAGCTACTTAATTTATGTGTTAAACTCGCTTTGATGCTTTATTATATTAGAATCCTTAGTGTTTATAAAACAGACAACATGTAACTAGAAAGTAATGGTTTTACACAAACAGAAGCAAAATTTTAAGAATTTGAACCGTCAAAAATAAGACTCAAACATGGATGGTTGAAATTTTAATCGGTGCTTCGAGATTTGAGCCAGCGCAAAGATTTGAACCGGTGATTTGCGGTTAAGTAAGCCGGTTGAAATTCAATAGATTCGGCCTCAGATGGAAATATTTACTCACAGGCAGACCTTTTAGGTTGTGAATCAAGGGATCAAGCATTAAGCAGACAAAATGATAATAAGGGCTGATTGTTTTTATCACAAAACTTCTATCAAAATGGATTTGTCTTGTGTGTCATGGTAAGAATGGACAATTAATGAATATATTCTGAAAATATTTTCATTTACAAACATTGCATCAATTTTATCTTGCATTGATTTTTAATGATTTCAATTTATGATTACTATTTATATTTAAATCCTTGAATTGATCCTGTAACCTGCATATAGATAGGTATAATGTCGTCTTTGATACAGAGACCTTTTTCGGAAAAATATATACTTATTGGTTTTTTACAAGAAATTACAATGGATTTTGAATAATCTAGATATATAGATAGATTCTAACAACCATTATCAAAAGATGTAGGGGCGTCGGCAGCCCGTCAAAGTTATAGTGTGGTCTCTGTTTCATGTTTAAAAACCCATTTTTTAAAAAGTTTTCACGGAAATCACTGTCCACAGAGATCCTTATTTTACACGAATAAGGGGTGTATGGTGCAAACTCAATTGTGCTGACTCCCCCCCCCTCCCAACTGATACCTCATTAGGGAGGAGTAGGCGCCATGCGCAGTAAGTTTAAGAAAATTAATATTTTTGTGGTTTCCTTCGATCCTCTTTAGAAACTGTTTTAGTGAGAAGAATCTTAGGTTTCATGAACTCATCAAATCTAAAAACAAAAAATATTAAATATAGGTTTTTATATGTCAATCAAACTCTATTATTTTAGTACTTATATTTTAAAACTCTGAGTTTTAATAGATCAGATTGTCAAAGTTTAAAATATCCATATGTTAGTACTTTTAAGGGATCGGTAACGCATGTATAGTAACACCTTGTCTAGGTAACATTTCGTATAGTTGCACCTTGTCTAGGTATCATTTCATATAGTTGCACCTTGTCTAGGTAACATTTCGTATAGTTGCACATTGTCTAGGTAACATTTCGCATAGTTTCACTTTGTCCAGGTAACATTTCGTATAGTTGCACTTTGTCTAGGTAACATTTCGTATAGTTGCACATTGTCTAGATAACATTTTGTATAGTTGCACATTTTCTAGGTAACATGTCGTATAGTTGCACTTTGTCTGCAGCATCTCCTGTTACAGCTCCGGGACTGTGAAGAAGACGACATTAGAGAAGAATTAAAGTCGTTAGTTGAAAACCTATGTATAAATTGAATTATAGTTCTAATCTAATATCTGAACCAATTGTATGTGTTCGACAAATAAATCATAATAATAATAGTTGCACATTGTCTAGTTAACATTTCGTATAGTTGCACTTTGTCTAGGTAACATTTCGTATAGTTGCACTTTGTCTAGGTAACATTTCGTAAAGGTAACATTTTATAAACGTAAAATTTCGCATAGGTAACATTTTGTATATTGGTAATTTTTTGTATACATAATTATTCATTAAAGAATGGAGATAGTTTGACGGATAATCGTTGAACCATGGTGAAGAAAATCCGCCAAATTACAACTTTTTCAAAACAACCATGTCTCTCAGATAAGACTATATTAAAGTGAGCACTCATCAAGATACCATAATTGATAACAATTGTTGATTCATAATGCCTGTCAACTATTGGAGGACCTGTGCGTTATTATTTGCTGCAGATAACAGTTTGGCATCCTGTCTGATAGAGAATACCTAAAATCTGATGGATAATAATTCGTTAAAAAAAATATGTTGATAGTTTATCAAATAGCTTATATTTAATGTTTAATTTTTTTACAATTATACAAAAAAATACCACAATTGTTGCTTGTATGAAAAGTTACCTAAACAAGATGTTATTTATACAAAATGTTACCTAGACAAAATTTTGTTTTTACGAAATGTTACTATAAGAAAAAATGAAATATACAAAATGTTACTGATCCCCTTTAAGTTGCAAAGATATAAGGATTACGAAATTTGAGTGTGGGGCGCGGAATCTATTCCTTCTCAAACATTGGTTTCCAGGCTAAGGAAATTGATCGTTGTACGCAAATTCCTAATTTATTGCACTTCTTTCGTATAAAAAAAATCACAGAAATGTTGTTTTGAACTTTGCGCATATTAGGGTGCAAAAGTGAAAACTGATCAGAAAATTCCACGCAACAAATGCAAATATCAATCGTCAATTTTATGCAACATTAGCCATTATTTGCATTTCTAATCATAACAGAGGTTTACAGTAATCGACTTTTTGTGAAGTGTTTGCGCACCTTTTATGTACAATTTATTTGAGCAAAAATATGGAACTCCGCCTAAAATTCTGTTGAATTTGCAAGCAAATTTGAAAAGAAAACAGTAAAATTGCACGGAAATTTGCTTTAGCCATTCCAACTTAAAAATTATTAAATAAACAACAAAATTAAATAGAAAAAGGTAAAAACTAAAAAAAAACATGAAAACTACATGAAAACATGAAAACTAGAAGACAACATGAAAACTAAATGAAAACATGAAAACTAAATAAAAATATGAAAACTAAATGAAAACATGAAAACTAAATGAAAACATGAAAACTAAATGAAAACATGAAAACCAAATGAAAACATATAAACTAAATGAAAACATGAAAACTAAATGAAAACATGCAAACTAAATGAAAACATGAAAACTAAATGAAAACTTGAAAACTAAATGAAAACACGAGAATTAAATGAAAACATGAAAACTAGAAGATATCATGAAAACTAAATGAAAACATGAAAACTCAATGAAAACGTAAAGACTAAATGAAATCATATAAACTAAATAAAACCATGAAAATTAAATGAAAACATGAAAACTAAATAAAAAACATGAAAACTAAATGAAAACATGAAAACTAAATGAAAACATGCAAACTAAATGAAAACATGCAAACTAAATGAAAACATGAAAACTAGAAGACAACATGAAAACTAAATGAAAACATGAAAACTAAATAAAAAAACATGAAAACTAAATGAAAACATGAAAACTACATGAAAACATGAAAACTGAAAAGAAAACATGAAAACTAAATGAAAACTTGAAAACTAGATGAAAACACAAGAACTAAATGAAAACATAAAAACTAGAAGATAACATGAAAACTAAATGAAAACATGAAAACTAAATGAAAACATGAAAACTAAATGAAAACATGAAAACTAAATAAAAATATGAAAACTTAATAAAAACATAAAAATTAAATGAAAACTCAACAACCAAATGAAAACATATAAACTAAATAAAAACATAAAAACTAAATGAAAACACGAAAACTAAACGAAAACATGAGAACTAAATGAAAACATAAATACTAAATGAAAACATGTAATTAAATAAAAACATGAAAACTGAATTAAAACATGAAAACTAAATCACCTCTGAGAGGCCTGGTTAAGCTCCTCTTGAAGTTCTGACCTAAATTATACATATATACTGAGAGTTAATCTAGGAGGATGCATAGAACAGAATTATGCAAAGAGATAAACTAGACTTTTTAAGGTAAAATACGTGCACATCTATTTTTATCTTGTTTATATCTCTGTTGGCTTGTTTGCTTGTATCTAAACGTCTCAATAGCTGAGCTGATCATCCATTATTTTTTTGAGACCGAAACAATCGATCCAACCCGCCTACATAAAACGTGAACGAGTAAATTCAATTTCACTCCAGTGATAACCAGAAAACCATGGAAGAGGAAGACGACATTAAAACAGTACTAAGCGTGGTGGGTGTTGTTACAAAGCAAAAGGTTTTACTTAACACTTAAGAAATTACTAATTTTGTTAAATTGGTCTGTTTACACTGCACAATTTTTGTGTCTCATGCTCATTAACTTAATTATAAAAGTCGTCTTCCTATTTCAGAGTTTTCTGGATATCACTGAGACCGGTAAATCCCTAAATAGGGTCGGATCATACAAAGATTGGACCAGGGTGTCACATGACCCCAGGAAAGGTTTCTGATCGGTAAATGTTTTCTTTAAATTATCAGAAATCAATGAAATCCGATAAAACTCTAGCAATCATATATTTTTTGATAACATACGACGATGATTACAGTAAATATATACACTGAAAAGACAAAATTATAACAGAAATGCATTGAAAAATCTATAGTGAAGTATTTTTACGAATATGGCAAAACTATTACTTGAGAATCTCTTGATATTTGGGATTGAATTTTTACTCCAAGGAGTTGGGGGAATAAAAACTATAAAACTATCAGCTTCAGCCATACAAAGTCTAGTATTCCAGGATATATATATATATATAAAATTATATGTTAAGCCCTTTATATACTTTACAACTCAACCCAGGATATATATACATATATATTTATATAAATATATACATGTGAGGTATATAATATTTCAAACAATTATCCCTGCAAACATTAAGTCTCCGACGAACCGATGGCGAACATGTATTGCAGAATTATTTACCCACCAACTTCGTCCTTGGCACATAACGTGGGTAAAAATGTTTCCTGGCTATAAGCACACTTTTTTGGAAAATATAATCAAGACATATCTATATCATAAATAAATATGGAACAAAATACATATTTAATGCTTATCCATTTTTAATGCTTATTTTACATCTATAGCATATAACTCATATATTTATATATTAGCTATAGCTGGCCAAACGGTTGGACCGAATGTGCTGACATTTTTTAGGGAACCCTTGAGTACACCGGGGGGTAACGTAGGCTAAAAAAATCTATTTTAATTCTTCGAACATTCGAAATAAAATTTCAGTTTGGTCATAAATACATAAAGAATTGTCTGGACCATAAAAATGTTATACATCTATAACTACGTCCTGTGTCAGAATTTAATGAATTTAAGCCACGTCTCAAATCCCCAAAAAGCGGTTTTGACCGCCGGCTTAAATCTTGAAAAATTTAAGCGGAACCAACCATATTTGAGCCGCGGCTGAAATTCTTTAAATTCTCTGGTTTAATAAGATATAATTAGATATACAAAACACGACATTCACATATTGTATGTTGCGTATGGCCGGGCAAACGGATAGACCGACTGGGCTCATTTTTTTTTGTAGACACTCATGGGTACCCAAGGGGTGTTAAAAACTAACAAACTTTTTTATTTTACAGTTTAAATTTTTTTACAATATACTTTAAAAGTTATATATTTTGACTTTTCTATATTTCTTGTTCTTTATTTTCTTCTTGTTTGTACATCTCTAATGGGTCTGTTTGTTAATATGTCTCACCATAACACATGAACCTCTTGACAAAGGAATTGAATATTTGCCACAAACTCTGATTTTCTAATCACTATATCTTTGGAACCAAATGTTGCATACTTTAGATATTTCAAACTATGAACTCTGTTAGATCAAATAATCTGAGTTTGAAGTATCAAAGGTTTACAACATCGAGTTCTAAAGATATTGTGGTTTAAATATTTGATTTTAATCCAAAGACTCAATTCTTCTTAGGAAAATCTGATTCTTAGTTTGTTTCAAAATTTCTAAATTCATTTGGCACGGATATTGTAATAATTGTTTAAATATACAGCTAGATTCTAAAAGCTAGGGCAATTTTACTTTACCGAGGGTTCCAAGACCGTAGTTGATCAAAAATTTGGTTTTACCGTGAAACCTGAAAAATACGCAGAGCGGATCGTTATTTCACTTAATTGTCCCAAGGAACATTGAGGAACTTAAAAGGGAATTGGTCAAAAGGCGGTAAAATAATATAATCCTAGTTTTAAAAAAAAAAACTTAACTTTACTTTATTTGGTTTAAAACTTCTAAATTGAGTTGGCATATAATAAAAATACTACTAATAGAACCCAGCGATACCTAGGATACTCATAGTTACTCCCGCCGTTTACCCGCGCTTGGTGGTAAAGGAATTGACTCTTTTCCACCAACTCAAATTTTCTAATCCCTATATCTTGCAACATGATGATGTAGTCCTTTGAAATTTCAAAAATATTGTTCCAACATTTTTGAAATATCTGAGTTATGCGTCATTGTGTTGCAAAGATAAAGGGATTAGACAATCAGGTTTTGCAGCAAAGACTAAATTCCTATGTTAGTAAATAAAGATTTTAGCTATTTTCTTCCTATTAAAGTGGGCCCACTCAATTTAAATCAAGGTAAGAACATTCCCGTGGTTCATGGTTCATCGGTCAAGGGGTTCATGAGCTATGATCGGAGATACAATCAAACGAACAGAGATTACTACTCTATATATACAAATAGATATAATCCTAGTTTTCAAAAACATAACATTACTAGACCTGAGGTTGTTAAGATTGATTTCAGTTCCCTCTTTGATGTTCTCCACCTTGTCCTCCTGATCCTCCAGCTCATCCTCCACGACCTCCAACCTTATCCGAGGAAAGGATCGATTAAAGAGACTGTTTTATATATTTCAAGAAACTGCTTTCTACCATATGCACTAGGGTGACTTTTTTTTAAACTATTCCATTCTCTTTGTGCTTTATAGTTTTGGATATTAAACAAATACGAAGCAACAAAATTATTTTTGGGGCCTTAAAAAAAAACACAGTTTTTTGGCGACATATCAACCAATTTTGGTCTTGTGTTTACCTATCCTATGTTTATCGATATCCAGTGTTTATCTATCGTGTGTTTACCTATCCTTTGTTTACCTATCCTGTGTTTACCTATCCTGTGTTTACCTATCCTGTGTTTACCTATCCTGTTTTAACTATCTTGTGTTTACCTGTCCTGTGTTTACCTGTCCTGTGTTTACCTATCCTGTGTTTACCTATCCTGTGCTTATCTATCCTGAGTTTACCTATCCTGTGCTTACTTATCCTGTGTTGTTTACGTATCCTGTGTTTGTTTACCTATCCTGTGATTACCTATTCTGTTTTAACTATCTTGTGTTTACCTATCCTGTGTTTACCTATCCTGTGTTTACCTATCATGTGTTTATCTATCCTGTGTTTATCTATCCTGTGTTTACCTATCCTGTGTTTACCTATTCTCTGTTTACGTAGCCTGTGTTTACCTATCCTGTGTTTACCTATCCTGTGTTTACCTATCCTGTGTTCACCTATCCTGTGTTTACCTATCCTGTGTTTACCTATCCTGTGTTTACCTATCCTGTGTTTACCTATCCTGTGTTTACCTATCCTGTGTTTACCTATCCTGTGTTTGCCTATCCTGTGTTTACCTATCCTGTGCTTAACTATCCTGTGCTTACTTATCCTGTGTTGTTTACGTATCCTGTGTTTGTTTACCTATCCTGTGATTACCTATCCTGTTTTAACTATCTTGTGTTTACCTATCCTGTGTTTACCTATCCTATGTTTACCTATCCTGTGTTTATCTATCCTGTGTTTACCTATCCTGTGTTTACCTATCCTGTGTTTACCTATCCTGTGCTTACCTATCCTGTGTTTATCTATCGTGTGTTTACCTATCCTATTACCTATCCTGTGTTTACCTATCCTGTGTTTACCTATCCTGTGTTTACCTTTCCTGTGTTTACCTAGCCTGTGTTTACCTATCCTGTGTTTACCTATCCTGGAGAAGTTTAACCTCGTTCTTGAAGTTAGAGATGAATGACTCCAATCTTTGCTCAAGGTTCTGATCTATTGAGCTCAGCTTCTTCTGTGAATGTTTGAATCCTGATGCTGTATCTATCTCTAGAGTTGCTATTTTCATCTCTATTCTACCCTGTCAGATAACTAAACGATAACTTTACATAGAATGGGGGGGGGGGTCGGTCTCTTTTATTTTAAACAAGATATAAGAAAGTTTCTTCCTTCCTTCCATTTTTGAAAGTATAAAAGTTTTTTTCTTTACTTTTCCTGAAAAAATTGAGAAAAATAGAATCTGCCATTTTGATGCTTTTGATGGTTCATATATTACATAAGTTCAAACATCTACAAGAAAGGAAAGATGTTTATTTAGAATTTAGGAATCATGAATTTAGAGAACATTTTCGAACTTAATTTTCCACTCCCACCCCCCTTCCTCCAGTTTAATTTTCCCCTCCACCCCCATCCTCAAGTTTAATTTTCTTTTAATATCCAGTGAATGAGGCAGCAGATGGTTTAGTTGGTTTATCCAAGAATTAAATATTTTTACAAAAACTTGAAGATATATATTTCTAGCTCTTTGTTTGAGATTCTGACAGAAATGTCTAGATTTATCTAGATTTAATTCAAACTCTAGACAACACTTAATCCTTTCAAGTTGCTATTTTGGATATTTATGAACGCAAAAAATTTATATATTTTCTGCGAACATATATATAGACTATAGAGCCATTTCGAGATGCCCAAAAGTAATTTTGTAAGCTAAGGGATTGTAAGCCAAATTCTAAGTGACCCCCCCATGCAAAGAAAGTAATGGCCGATCGACAACGATACCTTTAAAACCTGATAAAAAACGTGGAAGATATCGTCGTTTTTCTGACTCAAAAAATTTTCTTTTTTCTTACAAGTAAGAAATGCGTAATTTGCTATCGCAGAGAAACCAGAAATGAAAATGAACAAAAAAATGCATATCAGCCAAAGCTTTTAAGGGCTGAACCGGCCTAAAAAAACAGGTCACAGAAAACACATTTTTAAGTACTGCTGGAAAAAGGATACGAAGCCCCTTGGAGGTTAAGGTTAATTATAATGTTGTATTTCTATATTATTTAAATTTAGAAAAACATGGCAATTAAATTAATTAATTGGTTTGTTTTAGTTCCCTTTAGTTCCTCCAGCTTGTTATCATGGGACACAAATCTAAATTATATAAATCAATTTACAAACTTTACATATATAGGACAGGTTACAAACTTTACATATATAGGACAGGTTACAAACTTCACATATATAGGACAGGTTACAAACTTTAAATATATAGGACAGGTTACAAACTTCACATATATAGGACAGGTTTCAAACTTTACATATATAGGACAGGTTCAAACTTCACATATATAGGACAGGTTACAAACTTTACATATATAGGACAGGTTACAAACTTTACATATATAGGACAGGTTACAAAATACCCGCAAATAGGTAACATAGGCTGAAAAAAATTAAAAAAGTTTCTTCTTCAAAAATCGACTTTAAACAATTTTATATTTCTTTAGAAATTCACGAGCAACACCGGGCTCTTCAAATAGTAAAATAGAAGTTCTCATGGGTATAAATTAAAAATCAAATCTGACCTGGAATTTGTTTCTTCAAAAATTACTCCTATAAATTAAAGAAATATGTAGGATTTATATTTCTGTGAAGCTGTCTGTTTATCTGTCTATCCAACTGCCAGTCTGTCTGTTGAGTTGTCAATCTGTCTGTTGAGTTTTCCTCTGTCTCTTGAACTATAGTTGTCTCTGCCTGTTGAGCTGTCTATTTGTGTATTGAGCTTTCTGTCTGTTTGTATAAATGTCTTGGTGTCTGTTCAGCTGTCTTTCTATTGAGTTGATATATGTCTGTTCAGTTGTCTCTCTGTCTTTTATCTGTTTATCTGTGCATTGATATGTATTTCTTTCTGTTGAGTTGTCTATCTGTCTATCTCTGTATTGGGCTACATATATTTCTGTTTAGTTGTCTCTCTATCTGGTGAGCTGTTTTTCTGTCTTTTAAGCTGTTTCTCTGTCTTTTGAGCTGTTTATCTGTCTTTTGAGGTGTTTATCTGTCTATCTGTCATTAAAAAAATTGTACATATTTCTGTTGATCTGTTTTTTTTATCTGTCTTTTATCTGTCTGTTTATAGAGATGTCTTTCTGTCTGTTGGGTTGTCTTTATGTCTATCTGTCTGTTCAGCTGTCTATCTCTCTATTGAGCTCTTTAGTTGTCTCTCTATCTGGTGAGCTGTTAATCTGTTTTTTTGAGCTATCTTTCTGTCTATCTGTCTGTATGTCTGTAAAACAAATGTCTATATATATTCCCCTGGTGTTGAGAGTATAATGTAGAGAAGGATAGATATTAAACCAACCACGCAGTTTAAACTCAACAAAACTGTCGGAACATTCAACATTTTAACAAAATTCATCAAATAAAATAGACAAAGATTAACTTTTGTATATTTAGACTTGGATTAGGTTGGAGTGGTAGAAAGGGGGGGGGGGATTTAAAACAGAAAATTCTGAAAATAGACAATATTTTTACTTTTTAAAATGTGCACTATAGGCATTGAGTCTGTGCCAAAAAAATTCTGATTTTCTAATGCCTAAATTTGTGCAATAGAATGTCATAATAAGCCTTAGATATGTCAAAGTATGAATTCTAGTAGACCAAATATTCTATGCTTTAAAAATAAATGTTTTAAACCATATGCATCAGGTCACAACGATTTAGGGATTAGAAAATTTGAATTGCAGCAAAGACTCATTTTTTTCAGCCGTTTTTGTAATTCAAATATTATGACATTTATATTATCAATATCAATTTAAAAAATCAAACTTTAATAATACAAAAAAGTATAATTTTATGAATTTTAATATGAAAAATCTTTTTCTACGGGGCCCTATAGTTATTTTTACATAATTCAAAAAGTATTGGTCTGAGACTGTTGAAATTTTCCCGTCAGGACAAATGGAGGAAAATGTACGCTAGATTGTGACGTATGTATTTTGCTTAATCAACTACAGTTTTATAGTCTCTAACAAATCATACTTCTTAAAACTAGTTGTTGTTTGTGAACAAACTTGACACATATGTCTCTACGCAGCATAAATATCTCAGTCGATCAAAGCTGTCAATGATGAACACATCTAAAAGTGAAAATCTTTTCCCTTGCTCCCTTTCTAATTTTGTCCTTACTTCAAACTCAGCTCCCCGCCTTAGCTCCATCCTTACTTCTAGCTCATCCCTTCGATCCAGCATAGCGTACATTTTCCTCCATTTGTCCTGACGGGGAAATTTTTCTGACTTTTCTTAAATACCCATAGCAATCCCATTAGGCATCAGGCACACTGCTTAAATGAGTATTTTTTCCTGTCACAAACTAAATCTTTGTTTTGACCCACTTGCAGCTGTCAGGTTTTGATAAATTTAACTTTTTGGAAAGCCGAAGACATAAGGAAACGGAAAGCACAAGTTTTGCAAAGAAACTTTTGCAAATTATTTGCAATTGTTAAAGAAAATTTTAGTTTTTCTTAATTACAAATCGAGTTATTTAAACTTTTTTCAATGGCTTTTCAAAAAGGTATATTTCATTATTTTTGGACATTCTTTTTTGCAATCATTATTACTTTGATAACTGCAGTAGAAATTACAATTTTTTTCAGATTCTAATAGTAGAGCATAAGAGCTTTCAATGATGTATCGTTGGTCTGCATTTATGGACATCAATCATGGGATTTAGAGGGTTGATAGGGTTAAGATCTATTTTTAAAATACAGATATATATAAATGATCAGTTTTGAATGCGTGCCTTGTCGTGTTCTATTGTCTGCTATTTCTGTTCTAAACTCTAAATTCAGCTTCTAATGGATTCTGTTTAACCAAGTTACAAAGTGGAACTTATTGGTTTACGGGAAATCACTTTAATGCAAAACTTCTTTCTGCGAATCTTTTAAAATCAAAGTGCATCCTTGCATTTACTGGGGGGGGGNTTAAATTACATTAGTTTGTTCATCTGCTTAAGTTCAGGACTGTTTTATATTTTTAATCGAGTCATTGATGCTAATGTAACTTTTTGAAAACTGAATTATTATTGCACCTCTGAAACCAGGAATGGAAAGTAAAATCGAACCCTGGGGAGACCATGTAACTTTGCATCCCTGCTTTTAGAAAGCTTTACTAGAAAAATGTTTTAAATCTCTTATTAAGTGAAATATTTAGGTCTGATTACACTGCACAATTTGTGTGCCTCATGTTTATTGGACTATTTAACGTCGTAACTTGAGTATTAAAATCGGCTTCCTATTCCAGAGTTTTCTGGTTATCACTGTAATAATCAAAGACATTGTTAGATATTACTTTTATTGAGATTTTTCATTATAGGTTCCTGAACGCAAAGATTTAATTTTCTGATCAAAATCCAGATTGATCTCCTGATTGATCGTCTTCAACCTACCGATCCTCTCCTCAACCTGACTCAAATATATCATGGGTTTACCTTTTTCTTTTCTTTTTTGCTGATTTTGTTCATCGAAAGCGTTTTACAAGAAAAATTTAAGTCAGTAAGTTTAAAGATTGTTCAATTATAGACTGAAAAAGCGATTGATGAAACTGATTGCATCTCGTACTTAGTTCGTCCTGGTTAGTCCAGGGTAAGTTCGTTTTTTCATGTACTTTCCTTTAGCGTCAAAATTTGGTATAATGTAAGGAAAGCAAATGATTTTTTTTTGTCTTTAACATTTGGCGTTCTTTCCATAAGACAAATTTTAACCCTGTCAGCAATTTATGCTAAAAAAAGACCCAAGAACTATCCAAAAACAACGCAAAAACAAATGTGTTAAATTGATTTTCCAATTTTGATTTCTTTCAGGAAAAAGAAATTGCTGTGTGTTATGAAAGCAAACTTCAACATAATAATGTTTCGAAATTTAGGATTTTTTATGGAAATTTTCTAAAAAACGATCCGAAACCATTAACAACACTAGTTATATGGAAGAAGTATTAAGAAAAAGAAAATATCTATAATTTGGAAAAGATAAAATTAATTATAAATAATTTACCTCAATTACTGCACTTTCAAACTCACTGAACTTTTTCTCTGTAAATTCTGTGATCTCTCTAAACATTTTAAACATTTTAATATTTATCAAAATTTGTTTGAAAAATATTGATAAAATTCTCTAAATTTGAATATTTTCAATTAATCTTGTAAGGCTGTTAGATCCAGCACTACAACCTTGCAGAGGAATAAACCATTATCATTTATCAAACTGTATCCAATAAATGCTGAAGAAATATAAAATCTACAATTTTCTACTCATGGTTTCTGAATTTTTTTGAAAACCAACATTTTTGTCTAGAAATGATTTTTATTTATTTTAGGACCCCATCGAATATGGGAAAATTGTTATTTGGATTTCATGCAAAGAACTATAATGACATTATTTCTTTTGATTAGAGCATTATTTATTTATGAAAAAATAGAAGGGGTATAGGCTGAAACCAAGACACATTAGGAATTGTGATCACTGCCTTTATGAGTTCTATCTGATGTCCCTGTCTCGAGAAATTTGCATAAACCGTGTCAACGTTATACCAAAACTTGTATATATAAGATATGGAATATTCGTCTACGTTCACATACAGCAAATACGCAACGAATCTAAAAACTACAATAACCCAGAGGAGCTTTAAACGGCTTTTAAACCTACTAAAAAATATAGATATAGTAACAATAAATGTCAATGTATAAATTATATTGAACGTACAATTAGATATCTTACTATTTTGTCGTGTCGCGGATGATAAGGAGTGTTTACGGGTATTTGTAAATACTTCTGAAAATATAAACCAGGTTGTTTAAATGTTGTTTTCCATTTTTGGCGGAGAGTACAGAGAAATTGTTGGGTATTGATTTGGTTTGGAACTTGGTAAAGACGACATTATGTAGGGGGGGTTAGAAGGTGGATTTATGGTCAACAAGCATACTGGTCATGTGTCTCCATCTGTAAGACATGCACCAAGACTTGTTTTATTTCCATCAATATTAGGTAAATATGAATTCAAAAGGGTGAATTGCCAATAGTTCTAGAATTCAAAATACAAAGTGGAAACCTTTTTAAAGTACACCCTTTATTTACCTGATTTCTTCTTCATGATCTTCAAATATTTTCTCAGAGTCTTGTAAACATTTTCCCTGACGGCAAAAATAAAAGTTAGGAAAATTGTTAATTTGAATTATAATCAAATGACCTTTTTGATCGTCACTAAGCTTTCTGGGGGCTAATTTAATATTGCACCAATTTAAACGTTAAGATGTTGTTTTTCAAGCGGTCGTTTTTTCCTTGATATTGTAAAGCTAAAACTGATTAATTTTTTTAATTTGTTGAAGATCGACATTTTTCAAGGTAAAATATTTTTTCAATAAACCTTCCCTTTTCTTGCTCATAAGGAGCAATGCAGAAATTAACAAAATTAATCACTTTTTTAGTCAGAAAAACTACAGTATTTTTATCAGAATAAGGTTTCAAGGGCACCGTTGTAATTTGGACATTGCCATCTTTGCATGGTCGCTTCGTATTATAGTCCCTTATAGCTAATCTATGAGTAAAAAACGTTTGAAAAAAAAACTTTATTTACTAAAATGGATTTAAACTATTTGTTCTTTTACCTGTCTTTCCAATACAGCCTGTAGTTTACCGAGTAATATATCATGTTCATTATGCCTAATAGAATTAAAATAAAGAAATATCAAGATTTTTAAATTGGAGAGAACAAATATTGATGTGCATGTAAAATAAAATATATAAACAACAAGATTTAAGGAATTATGTTTAATATTTTGTTTTCTATATGCCTTGAATTTTTGTTTGTTATTCACTCTTACATGAAAATATTTTATAATTTCTGAGATCCAATAAAAAAATTGTCAATGCTTTTTAGCGCATTGAGAAATTAAAATTTCTAAGGGGAAGGGAGTGTAAAACAATTATTCCCCCCCGCGGCCACCGAGCACCTTCCTTTTACATTTATTTTGTAACAATGCTTTTATTCTTATTTAATTTACTTGTGCAATGAACAACTTGTTTAATGAACAACTTATTTGTGCAATACATACATACTGGTGCAATGAACAACTTAATTGTGCAATGAACAACTTTCTTGTGCAATTAAACAAATTACTTATGCAAAAAACAATTTACTTGTGCAATGAACAACTTACTTGTGCAATAAACAACTTACTTGTGCAATGAACAATTTACTGGTGCAATGAACAACTTACTTGTGCTATGAACAACTTACTTGTGCAATAAACAACTTACTTGTGTAATGAACAACTTTCTTGTGCAATAAACAAATTATTTATGCAATGAAGAACTTACTTGTGCAATGAAGAACTTACTTGTGCAATAAACGACTTACTTGTGTAATGAAAAACTTACTTGTGTAATGAACAACTTACTTGTGTAATGAAGAACTTGCTTGTGCAATGAACAACTTACTTGTGTAATTAACAACTTACTGGTGCAATGAACAACCGACTTGTGCTATGAACAACTTTCTTGTGCAATAAACAAATTACTTATGCAATGAACAACTTACTTCTGTAATGAACAACTTACTTGTGCAATAAACAACTTACTTGTGCAATGAACAACTTACTTGTGCAATGAACAACTTACTTGTGCAATGAACAACTTACTTGTGTAATAAACAATTTACTTGTGCAATGAACAACTTACTTGTGCAATAAACAATTTACTTGTGCAATGAACAACTTACTGGTGCAATGAACAACTTACTTGTGCAATGAACAACTTACTTGTGTAATGAACAACTTACTTGTGCAATAAACAATTTACTTGTGTAATGAACAACTTACTGGTGCAATGAACAGCTTACTTGTGCAATGAACAACTTACTTGTGCAATGAACAACTTACTTGTGCAATGAATCATTTCTCAGATCTTTGAACCTACTCTCAGCCAATTCCTTTATCTCACAAATACGACGCTCCGTCTGTTCTTTTACCTTAAACATGGTCAAACTTGAGTTGGATTTTGTAGATCAGTTTTAGTGTGAAATATTTTTATTTTTTACAAAGAAACTGACAGTGCAGAAATATTTGTTATTGCTCGCTCTTTCCGAACATGAATTACAAGCACAAGAATATGTAATAAAAGTTGTCCCTTTTTTCTTTAGTTTTAGAGGAGTAATTTATCAATTCTGATTGTAACTCGAACGGAATAGAGATTTTGCCAACAGCTCTTTGTAATTTCGCAACCCAATGCCCTTTCTTAATCATTTCTAACCAAGAATTCTGTTCAATCAAATAATCTGAATTTGAAATATTAAAATTTTACACCACCATATAAAAATCATAGTTTATTGCAAAGACTGAATTCCTTTAAAACTTCACAATTCAATAAAATATTCATGATTTGATGACTAGCACTTTTACCTGTTGTGCGTCCATATCTCCCCGTTGTACCAGATGCTTGGCGTCCAACCTAACCTTCTGACAATCCAGCTCAGCTGCTCGTTTTATGCAAAATGCTTCACTTCGAATTCGCTCTGCTTCGTCTCGCCCTGCTCGCGCTTCTCTGAAGTAAGAAATGAATTCGCGGATTCTATGAAGTCATGTAAAAGTATATTTAAGTTTAAAGTAAGTTTAAAATAAGATGGGATCCCTGTCTATTAACGGAGTAATATGGTAACAAAACAGGACAGGGATTTAGGGTCTAAGTACACAAAATAGGAACATTAAGCAAGTTAATTACAAGTTAGGAACAAAATAAAAGAGCTGGGAACATAATTCGTAAAACATAAATTGATGATCAAAACATGAAGGTACAAAAAAAGGAAACATACACATGCCCAAAAATGCCATTCATAGGAACTTAATGGTCAATAATAGGAACATAAAGCGGGAATTGAAAACAAAAGGAAATTACTAGGAAAGTTATTTGCCACGTAAATTTAAAATTAGGAACATTATTCGAATTTTGATTAATGAGTATAAGGAACATTAATACGCATATGCAAGTTAGATAGGAACAATATTATAATATTTTTTTTAGAAATTTTTGTTTCAATTTTAAGAATTTTGTGTTTCTATATTTAGAATTTTTGGCAGGCCCGTAGCACGGTAGCTATAAAATGAAAAAAATAAAAGAATTGGAAACGAAAAATGAAAAAAGGGAGAAAATTGGCATTAAATCTATTTTTTGTGTAAAGGATTATTTTTTCTTCAAAATTGAGTGCTTTCTGAAATAAGTTATTTGGGAATTTTTTTCTATCCTGTTTTTCATGATTCAAAAATGTTCAGTAATACAATTATTTATAGATTACCCCAAATCTAAACATCTTATATCTCCATTTTTTTTCCTGATGCAAATAGCTTCTAAAAAAACATAATGCAAAACAGGCAAAATATCTATCTTAATAAACTATAATGTGTGCTGAGCTGGGAACTTTAGAATGTGATATCCTTAATCCCGATCGGAAAATTGATCTGGAGATAATAACAAGAGGAGAACAAGCATAATATAATCTGGAGGCTAAGAAAAAGAGGAGATCAAGCATTATTCCCGATATCCACCAATCAAAAATTCCCAGCTCAGATAAGTTAAAAATCTAGTTTTTGAATCTTTAGTTATTAATTTTGATCCTTTTTTTTGAGTTTTTTAGGTAAAAAAAAGTTCCCCTGCGGCACCCTTTTTTTTTGTACTTAAATTAATCCAGCACCCCCCTACATCAGCCCCTGATCGTCATATAATTTTAGAATAAATACAATAAAATAAAAGTGTGCTTTCAACCATAGATAATAATCCAACTTCCGGTTCTTGGATTTCAACATTTTTTAAGTTTTTGAAAAGTTTATATCTAAGGAAGCAGAGCTGGGATTTTTAGAATGGATACCCTTTAATCCCGACAACTTAATCCGAATATCCAGCGTGGAAACTTTTAATTTTAGTCCTTAATCCACTCTTTTTCTCTTTCTTTTGATATCGGTATATTATTTTCTCCAATGAGAGTGCAGGAATATAGTTCGTAAATTGTATTGACTAATGACAGCCTTGAAAACAAATTCTATCCCATGAGAGAAATCCGCAAATCAAGAATTTGTTGTCTGCCATTTTGTAAATTAATCGGTGAAGAAAAATATTTAAAAATACGTTTGAGATTCTTTTGTAACCAATTTTAACTAATGTATGAATAAATAAATGGGTGAGAAATTAAGTGAAGGCCCTTCCAGTCAGGAAAAAGAACCATGCAATCTGGCGTTCTTAGAATCCAATTTGTTGATCTAGATATTTAATCTCGAGACTAACCTAATCTCGAGATATGTTATAATCTTGAGATTAGCAAAAACAGAGGATTAAGTATTAATCCTGATATCCATCGTCAACTATTTTTTACAATTCTATCAAGTCGATTTTTCATACTTTTGCACGGTTGGATTGATGCGGTACGTGAAAATCTTTCTTTTTTTGATAATTTAACATGCTATATACTTATTTTGTAAACCAAGACTGGAAGTTTGATGAATAATGTGATTTTTCAAAATTCCAACTTGCAAGTTTTCTGGAGATTATAAAAAGTCTGCTAAATAATTTTTGGTTTTCTTTATATTTAGACTGCATACGCCGATTTTCAGTCGAGAAGGGGAAGGGGGGTTGTCAGTTAACGATTGAAACTCAAAAAGAAGATTAAGGATTTACCTGAGAAGGCAATGAAGAATTGCTGACACTTTCCTCCAGCCTCCAGGTCCATTAGGAACCAGGACCTCACACTCTTCCAGGCTCAAACCACTCAAATCCTACAGTGCATTTTTTCGTGAAAAACGAAATTTTTCGTGAACAAAAAAATTTACGATGGACGAATGACTTGGATCGTTCAGAGAAATTTAAAACATCGTTTTCTAAAGTCAAGCGAAAAAATGCTTTTTTGAACTGAACGATTCAATTTTTCTTAAGACTTTGAAAAAACTATCGCTATCTGAACAAACGATTTTTTCTAAAAAAAAATTTCCAAATGTAATTTATTTTCCGAATGATAGAATTTTAAACAAACTTTACTAAAATAATGATTTTATTAACAAACGATTTTACTGAAAGAACGATTTTACCGAACGATCGTTCAGTGAGAAAACAAAAGAAATATATTGAAAATAAACAATAATTTGTTGGACGAACAAAATCATCGTTTTTTTGAACGATTAAAAAACGAACGATGGGTCGTCCACAAACGATGAACGAACAAAATGGAAAAAAGACAAACGCGCAATTCTCTTAGAAGGGGACAGCAATTATATTACTTTTATAGAATTATAGTTTAGGGAACAGCAATTAGAATACTTTTATAAATTATAGTTTAGGGAACAGCAATTAGAATATTTTTATAGAATCATAGTTTAGGGAACAACAATTAGAATACTTTTATAGAAATATAGTTTAGGGAACAGCAATTATAATTCTTTTATAGAATAATAGTTCAGGGAACAACAACTAAAATAGAATTATAGTTTAAGGGACAGTAATAAGAATACTTTTATAAAACTATAGTTCAGGGAACGACAATTAGAAAATAAATTTTTATAAAACTATAGTTTAGGGAACGACAATTAGAAAACTTTTATAAAACTATAGTTTAGGGAACAACAATTAGAATACTTTTATAAAACTATAGTTTAGGGAACAACAATTAGAATACTTTTATAAAACTATAGTTTAGGGAACAACAATTAGAATACTTTTATAAAACTATAGTTTAGGGGACACCAATAGTTTATTAATAGTATTAAATGAAATAAAACCCTTTATCGATATTATATAATAGATTCCGATAAACCCGATGAAAATTTGATCAAAAATTTAAGGATTTTCAAGGAAATATTCTAAATAAATTGAATTGAAATGTATCTATACAGTATACACACTAGATTGCAAAAGTTTACGGATTCAATGTTCAAAGTTTTGTGAAACACTGACTTTTCTAGGATTCTCAGGAAAATTCAAACAAAGGAATTGAGTCTTTGCCACAAACTCTAATTTTCAAATCACTATATATTTGGAACCAAATGTTGCATATTTCAAACTATGAATTCTGTTAGATCAAGTAATCTGAGTTTAAAATACTAAAGGTTTACAACATCGAGTTCTAAAGATATTGTGGTTTAAATATTTGATTTTGTTCCAAAGACTCTATTCCGTTGGAAAATAATTTTTGTATTCAGGCAAAATTTAGGGACGACTCTTGGGAAATATCAAACAATTAGATTGTCAAAGAAAAATAAAAAATAAATAAAAACTTAAAATAAATTGTAAAGATATCACTGTCTCTGTATTTATCAATAATCTGTCATCAATATACCACCGTTAACGACCAAAAATCATTATTTAACAATATACCACCGTTAACGACCAAAAATCATCATTCAACAATATACCACCGTTAACGACCAAAAATTATTATTCAAAATATACCACCGTTAACGACCAGAAATCATTATTCAGCAATATACCACCGTTAACAACGAAAAATCATAATTCAACAATATACCACCTTTAACGACCAAAAATCATAATTCAACAATTTATCACCGTTAACGACCAAAAATTATAATTCAATAGCATACCACCGTTACCGACCAAAAATCATAATTCAACAGCATACCACCGTTAACAACATCAACAACTAGCCAACATTGATGGTTGGATAATGTTAGTTAGTTAAGTTAAAAGCGAACGATCATGAGAACGTATCAGAGCTAAAAAAACGTGCCTATTAGGACGTCACACTTGTACTTCAAACTCTTGTTTTATTATTAAGAATATCTTTAAAAGAACTGAGTCTTTGTCACAATCTTTGATTTTCAAATCTCTCTTCTTTGCATGCTAATGCCGTAGACCTTAGATATTTTAAACTATGAACTATGTTGGATCAAATATTCAAAGATTGAAATACAAAAGATTTAGATCATCAGGTTACAAAGATTTACAAATTTTTAAAATATTGAGTTTGAGGCAAACCTGGGGTAATTCATCTTCCTTACAAACAGTTAACCATGTGTCCATGCTGAGCTCTAGTAGTTCTCCTTCTCCTCCTTCTCCTCTGTTTTCTCCTCTTTCTCTTTTGTTTTCTCGTCTTTCTCCTCCTGTTTCTCCTTTTTTCCCTTCGTTTTCTGTAGACTTTCCTTCTGTTTTATTCTGCTTGAGAGCCATTATTTATTATTAATTTATTTTTCACCAAAAAAGTCCAGATAGAAAAAAATATGATTATTTGCATATAGTGAATATCTGATCTGAAATAAATCTAGATTAAAGAGAGTGTTCTCAAGAAATGATGGTGATTGCTATTAATCCAACTTCAGCTGTTGCGTCTAAAAGGAGAAAATGGTTGAACACGACTCATACCGAAGAATGTAGCGTCCATACAAATTCAGAAAGTTGCAATATTCGACTCGGATCTTAAAAAATGTATTTTATTCCAAACAAATCATTCAGAAATTACTTAAATCGACGAATTTTTGTCCGCTAGGTGTCTCTCCCATGTGGAACCATGCAGAAACATCGAGAGCAGAGACACCTGGCGGGCAACTATTCGTCGTTTAAATTGCATCATATATATAAACAAATTAAGATAGAGGTATAATTTTGTTTAAAAAGCAGGCCTTGAAAAGTTTGTCTATGGACATATCTCAACTCTAAGGGAAAACTCATGGGAGGAGGGGCAGTGTTCAATTGCTGTGTTTCTTGTTAAAAATCCAAAATTTGAGTTTTGGATAGTGAATATAAGATTGGAGATTGTATTGAAGAAATTAAGCTTTTCACCGAATTAAAGAAAGTCGGTTGAAAAGAAAGGAAATAGAAGTATTAGATAAATTGAAGCAGTCAGGCAGAGATTCCTAGACCTCATTTTCAGGCCATTCAAGCCTCAAGGATACAATGAAGAAAATATATCAGAAAGAGGAGGATTAAAGCAAAATGGCCCCGGGGTGGGGAGGGGTAAAGTGTTAAAGGGACAGTCAGCGATAATTTAGTGACTTCTAACATTAAGAATTTGCCATCATACATTTATCGTTAAAGAAGAAACTTTATTTAGCAAGATTTATAGATACATTATCTTTATCTTACATAAAGTAGAAAACTCTGTTTATTTGTTTGTTTGTCCGATATTAACTCATGAACCCCTTGACCGATTTGCCTCATATAGGAAATATTCTTAGCTTTGTTTTAAAGAGTAAGTTAAGTGGGTTTGCAATATAGGGAATGTTTAATTTCCAGGCAAAGCTGGGTTCCTAAGTACTAAATAATGCTAGTCTCTTAGATTATGTTAAAACAAATTATAAAAGATAATAATATAATTTATTATATTATTGGAACAAATGTAAGAAACATCTCATTCAAAAAATGAAAATACAGGGTGTCCCAAAAAACATGGGAATTCAGTGACGAATAGTATATCGTCTTTGCTATGAATTAGCATTGTAATACCTAATTTCAAAAGCCATAATATTATTATGTCTGCTAGAGTTTATTTTATGAAAAGGGTAAAAGACTGTAAAGATGTGTCTATAATGTCTCTGCAAGATGAACAGTGAAGACTGACAAGTTTACTCTGTTTGTATACTGCAATTTTCTTGTTTTACTAAGTACAACCGTATGCAGTCAAAACATAAACAAACAAAATGTAAACATAGCAGACGAAACTCTTACAGATTAAAGCTTTCTCAGTTGGTATCACTATACTAAATCAAAGAATTATTTAAAAAGACGATATCGAATTCGTCACTGAATTCCCATGTTTTTTGGGACACCCTGTATCATACCAATTATTTTATGATTTATTTGATGCCTTTATTGAAAATATTATGATGTAAAATATATTTTAATTTGCTCCAAATTCACAAATGTTTTAATTTTATAATAGATAAATTATTCTTGAAAACAATCAAATTATATCTTACTTCGTAATAAAGCATGTAATAACCCCCTTATATGTTCTTTTAGAAAAGTTAATAATATATCTTATTTCAATTAGATTTGCTAAAATTTAACAGAACTCATGCCAAAATAAAGTAAATTTTACGTCATATTAGAATCTAACATGTTTACCATCAGAACCAAACTGTTTTTTTTTACTTTACAAGCTGCATGGTTTAGCCCCCAAAGCCCCTCTCCCTTCTTTTGTAAATTCAACTAGGATGAGATTCAGCTGTTTTATGTTTGGATAAATTGATCAAAATCACGGCACGTATGATCGAAAGACTGAGAAACCCAAAGAATATTCGCAAAAGGAACGGCCAGTTCCGGAGGGGGGGGGGGGTATTTAAAAAAATATTTTTTTTAGTTTTTATTATCATGTAATCTCTGCTTTTTTATTCATTTTTAATTTATTTTTTTGAATGAATCCTCCCCTGAAATTTAGTCAATTTGCCGATGTCAGCAATATTTTAATTTCATTTTCATGAAAATATCTTATATTTATATTTTCATGTATACATTTTTATTTTTATGTTCATGAAGGTATATATATTCATATTTTCATGGAGATATTTTTATTTTTATGGTTATGGAGGTATTCGTATTTATATTTTCATGGAGATATTTTTATTTATATGTTTATGGAGGCATTTATATTTATATTTTAATGGAGATATTAATATTTATATTTTCACAGAGATATTTATATTCTTTTATATTAATACTTTCATGGATATATTTATAGTTATTTTTTTATGGAAATGTAGCCAGTTAAACGACATTATATTCCACATAATTAACCCTATTCCTGCTGTTGGGGGGGGGGGGTAAATTTGACCTCCCCCTGTAGTCAAAAACTATTGGTCTGAGGCTGTTGAAATTTTCTGACTTTTCTTAAATACGCATAGCCCTCTCTATAAAAGTCTAAAGCTGGGCTTTTATACTAACTGCCTGAGTCATTAGGCCCACAACCTGAATGACGACTTTTTCCTGTACCAAACTAAATCTTTATTATACCCACTTTAAGTTGTCGGATTTTGATAAGATTTTACAAAAAAATGTTTGTAAAATTTTTGCATGTAACCCGTCAAAAGAAATTTTAGTTTTTCTTAATTACACATCAGGTTATTTAAAATTTTGCAAAAAATTTTGCATATTGACCACTCCCCTGTGTTTCTTGT
>NW_019396394.1:150782-177804 GCF_000591075.1 Eurytemora carolleeae
TAACTATTAGGGGGAGGTGAAGAGGGAACAGGGGGTTAAAGAAAGGGTATGGGGGGTAATGTACCAGGACTGGGAGAGGATGTTGGGGAGGAGTCGAAAGGATAATGGGTTAAGTCTTGTATTGCATATTTCTCTCCAAGGGTTCATTTTCCTAGAAGCAAGTATCCGACACACACAGTTTTATCTCAAGATTTGAACTAAAGAGGATTACATTAATCCCTAGTTCTACAACTAGAGATACCAGAGCTGGGAACTTTTAACTGGAGTAAATGTGTTTAACCCATTCTCTTCGGGTGGAGAGGACTTGTCTCACGTTGGGAAACTTAAAGCTTTAATTTTTTAATAATTAATTCCTTATTCCGGCTGACGTCTGGTAATAGTGCCCCCCTCCCTCTATTTCCTTGTTGTAAATTAAATCTATAACATTTGATTCTTTTTTGAAAGCTTTTTGGCTCTACTTCAAAAACCTGAAAAAAAATCCAAATATTTATAAGGAACTCAAGTTATTCAGCAAAAAGGGTACAACAAACTAAAATTTCGCGAAATATGACAAACTATTAATTTTTGAAAAGCCCCTTAACCCTGAGAATTCAAATATGCAAAAATATTTTCTAAATTTTCAAAACCTTAAGCGCAAATTTCCTTTATAGGTGTCTGTGCAAAAATCTTTGTAGTAGAAGGTCTAAACATAGATTTAGTCTGGTAAAGATAAAATAAGGCATTCTGAAAGTATGCCTTAGAACACAGGCAGTAGGTATAAAAGCCCGGATTTTACACTAAAGTGAGGGGCATGTATTATTAAGAAAACTGTTTGGATTATCGCAAAAAAAACGAAAGAAGGGTTCACGGCATCTTCCCCCCACCCCCTCAGTTGGAATTGGGTTAACTTATTTAGTTTATTCAAAAGTTTCCAGCTGATGGATGATGGATGATGGTTGCACTGCAAATGCAATAAAACCCAATAATACAATACTTTGATCTTCATTTGACATATGTGCATTCAAATATATCAGAGTTAAATTTGTTTTTTAATTTTTAAATTTTTAAATGAAGATCTTAAATATCCTTAAATACTCAGGAGAAATCATATTATTGTGATCGGCCTATCTCACTTACTGAAGAAAACTATTTTTGACTTCTTTAAGGCTGTCATTTTAAATTTAAAAGGTGTCTGTGAAAAAATCTTTAGTAAATTTTTGGCAAAAATTCCCCATTCTGCTTTCTTAAGAAAAGTCAATATGTTTGAAAAGACTCTCAGACCAATACATTTGTTTACTTATGTCCAAAGAAATTATCAAAATTTTGACCATGACATGACTAAAAGAGTATTCGTACGTTAACACACATTTGAATATTTTTTGTTTTAGGGGGGAGGTATTAAATTAGATATATATCGATAGATGCTTGATTAATTTGCCACCAAACTATGATTTTCTTAACCCTGTAATAATAATATATGTATCTTTTCAAGCCAATGTTGTAGACGTTATATATTTTAATATCTTAAAGGGGCCGTTCACTTACTTTGGTAATTTCAAGGTGAACTAAGCAGTAAGGTGTCCAATGATGACCAACTTTTAAAAATAGATGCGCGCGGTAGCTTTTCCCATTCCGATGTGTACAGTGAGCACCAACGAGGTTAAAGTGTATAGAGTGATGATGTACGCTAATCCTTTACAAATTGCATAGGCCATGAACTATACCGAGAACGCATTGCATATTTGTTTGTAATAAGTTGATTCTGGCCTAACCTATAGTATATTAATATTAGTAAACAGTTGAAAGTGTACAATACAACTAACTGAGCACACAGGTAGAGAACCCTGGTGAGCACTAATCTAAAGTTTTAGCTCAATATTTCTAAAACTCAAGGATAGACTCGCTGCTGAAGTTTGAAAAAGACCTACACAGCTCAAAAATATTTTTTTCTTTGATTTATCATGTCACATATCATTTTCTTCGTAATTGACCGGAAAAATAAATTCCGTTGAAATTTTTATATTAAAAAACATTGCATCTCAACATTTTTTAAGCTCTTCGGAAAGCCTATAACGAAAGCACATTTTTGCATTTTTGAAATTTGCACATTTTCAGTTTATCTTGAATGCACATTTAGGCTTTAGAAATTTTGCAAATGTTTTTGCAAATTTGAATTTGCTACGCCAAGGGCTTTTCAAAACGAATGATTTGTTGAAATTTGCGATTTTTTTGCACATTTTTGCTTAGTAACTTGATTTCGTAAATAATATTTGGATTTTTTGCAAATTTTGGCAGATTATTGAGAGAGCCCTAGGGCTTTCAAAAAAGGTTTCAAATGTTTTAGATTTGTATCACAATAAGAAAAAAGGGTGGTAAAATACACGACCGGAGTTTTAAAACTATCTAAATCAAGTTTGTTTTTTTCTAAATTCAAGGGTTTACACTGTCCGCCACACGATCTACACTTCCTACCTTTGCCCCCCCCAATCAATCAATTGTCTAATTTGTTTTCAACTACCGTAAGCCTTAACCCATTTATGTTTTTATTTAAATTCATGGGCGCAATGCGCGAAGCTTTGTATTTTCATGCCGCGTTCTATTCAGCTTTTTTACAGAAGCAACACAATCTGTAATGTGCTAAAAAAGTGTTGCTTTCGAAATGGAAAGTTAAAAAAAAAAATTTGAAAAAATTAGACATTTACAATTAACTATTAGATATTACAGTTTAATTCTATATTTGAAATTTTTTATAAATCCATGACATCCAATAGTGTCTATAGCAAAGGTACCTTTGCGCTGAAATTCTGAACAAGAAGCGGCTTTTTTCCAGCCATGGATGTCTTTAATAGTAAGATAAATACCAATTAATAGCTAATAAGCTATTTACCTACCCTGAAATTACCCGAATTAGTGAATAGTCCCTTTAAAGATCAAATAATCTAAGTTAGAAATATTAAAGATTTTACACCCTTAGGTTGCAAAGATATCTGGATAAGAAGAGTAGAGCTTGTGGATAAGACCTAATTCCTTTTTTGACAATCATTAATTTATAAATTCTTTCTTCTTATAGATGAAAGGAAGAAATTTTATTCAACAATGATTTTAAAGCAAACCTCTATCTTAGAATGTATAGAACTATTTTTAGTATTTAATAGACCTTGGCTCGAGTGCTCTTTTATTTCATTTAATTATAAAAATTACTCACCTGAGGCTGTTAAACGATTCGTAATAATGTTTCACACTTCTTTACTGTAGACAATGGCGTATTCAGGGGGGGGGGCAGTGCCCCCCTAGACCTGTGAAGGCCCCCAGAACTCAGAGCTATCACACTTTTCAAATCTTAAACTGAAGAGCGAAGACTGAAGAACAGGACAAAAATAGTTTATAATCCCCCCACCACAAAAAAATACATATTATTTCAGTGTTGAAACCTAATTTTCCCTTTTAAGTTTACAGAGTTTTGTTTGAAGATGAGATAAAGTATTACTTAAGTAAGCAATTGCAAGGTGATTGGACTGTATGTGTGCTTTTACAGTATCTTATACATGTGCGACTTTGGCCTGATATCCAAGAAGCTAAATGTTCTGAATTTACCGTTCAAACTTTGCCCCCACCCCTCCTAGGAGCTCCAAGGGGGGGGGGGNGCAAAGGAATAAATCTTAGACTCTATAAGGATAGTAACACCCAAAAATGTAGTCTTTTTGGTGTATTTTTATGGTGTTAATTAACTTTTTGATCAAAACAATTCCCGGGGGGGGGGGGCAGAAATTTTTTTTTTGCATCGCGCAAATTTTGGACCCCCCCAGGATTTAATTCTGTAAACGCACTTGACTGTAGATCTTTAAGTATCAGTGAAAAGAATATACATATTTATAGGTTATATAAAAATATATCTAGGTTGTATAAGATATATCTAGATATATCTATGTATATCTAGGTTGTATAAAGATATATCTAGATATATCTAGGTTGTATGAAGATATATCTAGATATATCTAGGTTTATAAAGATATATCTAGATATATCTAGGTTGTATAAAGAGTATACTCTAGATATATCTAGGTTGTATAAATAGTATACTTCAGGTCAAACAACTGATAGAATCCATTAAAGCTAGGGCAACTTTAATCCAACCAATTACTTTAACTTTACCCAGACACCATGGATTTATCAGGGGGGGAGGGGAGAAGGTTTTAGTGTTTTAGCTGGAAAAAAAATAAGAAACGTTGTATATCAGGTGTAAAAAAATAAAAAAATATTGTATCAGGTGGAAAAAAATAAGAAATTAGTTATATTAGCAGGAAAAAAATTGTGAATAACAGAAGGGAAAAAATAAAAAATATTTTATATCAGGTGGAAAAAAATAAAAAATATTGTATATCAGGTGGAAAAAATAAAAAATATTGTACATCAGGTGGAAAAAAATAAGAAATTAGTTATTTCACCAGGAAAAAAATTGTGAATAACAAACGGGAAAAAATAGGAAATATTGTATATAAGGTGAAAACAAAATAGGAAATATTGTATATAAGGTAAAAACAAAATAGGAAATATTGTATATCAGATCAGGTGAAAACAAAATAGGAAATATTGTATATCAGATCAGGTGAAAACAAAATAAGAAATATTGTATATCAGGAGAAAAAAATAAGAAGTTATGAATATCAGAACTTTCAGAAGGGAAAAATAAGAAGTTGTTAGTATTAGAAGGGAAAAATAAGAAATTGTGTATACCAGGTGGAAAAAAATGAAATTTAGTATATCAGAAGGGAAACAGAAATATTCTGTTTATTATTTATCATTTCCAAATCAAAGTACTGAAGTAGTCCTTCTGTCGAGTTTGCAATGATTAATGATTAAGAATTGGTTATTTCCTTCATAACATTAGCTGTCTTCAGGAGAAAAATGAACCTTTTCATGACTTTTGAAAAATTTCTCTCTCATTGTCTGTGAAGTTGAACCCAAGGTGTGAGTTTGCTTTTGGTTTAAATTAAGATTTCATTCAATATACGAAAAATATTCACTTCAACAATACTAAAAATAAATTCAGAATGAAAGAATTCGACAAAATATAAAAATAAAAATAAAGTTTAAAAGAACCTGTTTTTCTAAGCGGAAAATTTATTCTTTTAAATGTCAAAGATTTTTTTAAAACTTCAAAAATTTTCGTTCTGTAGTTTTAGGATGCAAAAAAAAACTTTGTGTGTATCTTGAAGCAACATCAATGAAAAAATAATTTAAGTAAATTTATATTTTTTCTGAATAAGTTTTTTGACGGAGATATGTCTAAGCTATAATGGTACAATTAGAAGAGAAACTATCTGATATGATCCTTCTATATATATGATAATTAATAAAAACTTTTTAAGCATACAAATTGTTTAAGTTTCTAATCATGAGAAGAAGAATTATAAATTACAAAATATGTAAGATTTTTGTCAATATAAACTCTTTAAAGAGTCAAATGGAAAAGTAAGTAACAATTTCTACAAACTATAATTGTTTTTTTTGCAACCTTATGTAGTACTATGAATTCTGCTTTATCATATTCATATAATAAACGATCAAAATCAAACAAAATATAAAGGGTTTAAGAAAGTAGATTTAAAAAAAAATTAATATGAAATCAGATTGAATAATAACCCTTTTTCTTAACCTAGCTCTCTCTTTTGTGGAATAAAAACCCAGTTTACATTTTTTCGTAAAACTGATTGCAGGTAAACATTAACTCGGCATACTTTGTTGAAACTGATTTAGTTCAGATAAATATACAGAGAAGACATGTGACAAGTTCCTCCATCCAATCCAACTTCTCTCCACGTGGCTGCTTTGAACCAGCTAAAACCGGTTCCTGTCCCTCCCGGCGCTTCACTAGTCATGTTTTTCGCAGCTGTAGGTTTTCAGGTAGAACAGAGTCAGGGTATTCAAGGCAATATAAAATTGCTTCCTGGTCCTATTGTTTATAATTCAATTCAACCGGTTTTAAAATAAACTTTCAAGTTTTATATTTTCAATTTGGCACTCTTGCAATAAAATAAATGCTTTTTGAATTGAAAGCTAAAGTTTAGATTGCAATATTGAGTTATTTTAAAAGTGAAAAGGGTTCAGTGTGTGAATTTGAACTGATAAAGTTTCCATTTTTCTAAAATGATATTTCTCATTTTCCTTTTCTAAAATAAAATATTTAAATCGTACTATTTACCAGAGAAAAATGTTACAATTTTAAAATAATTAAAATAAACAATCGATTTTTTTTTACATAATTTTTAAAAAGAACTAAATTGTGTGTTTTACTTAAGTAACAATTTTTTGAACCAACAATTATAAAAATCAAGCCATCTCTCAGAACAAAAATAATTAAATAGAACGATCATTGAGTATAAGATCAAAATAGATGGAAAATGAACAATAAATCTGAAAACAAAATATTCAAATTTTTTCTGAGCACAAAACAAACACAAAATGGACAATTAACGAACGTTGAATAAACAAATCGATTGCGTCCATCTCTATTTGTAACCAAATTCTGTTTATAAGTATTTTTACCATGTGAGACCATGTTTTCCTTATGACCACAATTAATATACTTTCTGTAATAATGGAAAAACAGAACAGGCTCAAAGTTTTTAATGTTGGTTTTTATCATTTGTCCTATTCATTCATTTCCTTAGAGATATTCTAAGGGATGTTGAGACGAATAGAAACCCATGGGAAAGTAACATTTTCATGGGAATTCAATTTTCTAAAAATATGATTGATTGATTAAATTATTCCTTTGTACTGAGGAGTCTGGTTCCCAGGATAGTTTGTTTAAACTCTGCTGGTGTCAGGGTTAGATATCTCACAAGATACATCAGATCCTGGAATACAAGGGTTATCAGAGGTCAAATTTAAAGACTTTGATCCGCGGCTCAAATATGAGACGGGTTTCAAACATGAAATTGTATTCATTGTTTCAAGATTTGATCCGGCGCTCAATTTGGGATGTGGTTTTTGGTGGATCTTTGAATTTGGCCTCAAGAAACTATTCAAATAAATTGAGTCTTTGCCATAAACTCTAGATTTCTAAATCCTTTACCTTTGAAACCAGAACAGAGTTCATAGTTAAACATATTTAGTTAAACATTGGATTGCAAAACTATATGAATTAGTAAAATCGGAGTTTGTGGCACAGAATTAATTTCTTTAAGAAACAAATGCAAACCATTCAATATTCAGAAACAAGTGCAAACCATCCAATATTATAGGAATTAAGTACAGTCCATATATATTTTGTTTTAGTGACAATCATACAAACTTTTGTAAAAAAAATCCAAGCTCTTATGAAACAATTCAATACCATATCAATTTTAGGGAACAGTTTATTCAACTGTTTGAATCTCTCTTCATCACGAGGAGAGACATTCATTATGTTTATTTCTCTAGCTTTTAAAATTCTATTTATGGTTTCAGCATTGTATAAAAGAAACCTGATCCAAGACTGTTTCTTCTTTATTTTGACTCCAGTAGGTCAGACCCTTGAACACCTCAATCTCACTCCGCACCTTTTAAAAGACTGTTCAATAATTTGTAATGTACATGGCAAAAACAATTTAAATTTTAAAGAAATTGAGCCTCGCCCACAAACTCTGATTTTCTAATTCTTATATTTTTGCAATCAGGCTTCGTAAACTTTAGATATTTGAAATTATTAATTATGTTAGCTTAATATATAGTCTAAGTTTGAAATACAGCACCAGGAAGCAAAAATATAGTGCTTAGAAAATATGATTTTGTGGCAAAAGCTCAGTTACCCATGAAACATTTTTTCTTGGAAGAAATATATATTTAAACATCTAAAATGTATATTTAAACTGAAAAAAGTTGAAAATACTATATAAATATATAAAAGGGGAGTTTTTTAATTAAAAAATGGTGAAAGGTTTTTTTTTGATTAAACAATAGTAAAAGGGTTTATTAATTTAACAATGGTGAAAGGGGGGTTTGAGCAATAATTAAAAATATTTTTCACGTTTTATTTATGGTCTAAAAATGTGAACTGTAAAAATTTGGATGTTGATTAAACCCTAATGCCCCCCACTGATATTTATATAAAAGTATTTTATTCCAATACATTAATAACCTTCATTAAATATTTTGTGTCAAGAGTGTTTATATTAATTAGGTTAATGCATAAAATACATATATATACAACTATGTAATATGAATATCCATAAAAGCAGGAATTATTTGATTAATATTTTCAATTACGAGCAGTTTTAGCAATAGGTCTTTTTTATCATAATACTGCTTTTTTTATAGGATTGTTACAACGTGTGGAGGGTATAAGCTGTATTTTTCCTAATAGAATAAGCAATTGATTTTTACAATTTGCCTCAGGCCTGAAAGCCTTATATGTGGGCAATATAGTTACAGGGTTACCCACAAAGAATATGATTTCTGAGACGACTGTACGGAATCCTTCCAGCTTTTTTCTTAAATGGATGGTTCCCTATCAGTTGAGTTCAATGGTTGTATGATCCGACTCAGTACAAGGATACCAGTATATTGTTTATTTGTACCAGCCCGTCTAGTGTACCCAGTATGTGACTGACCCAGCGTTTTTTCTTCAACAATAGTGGGTAAGCAGATCCATCCACGGTGCTGTAGCTTAGAAAAATCATTTACAACAACTTGAAAAGACCATTTTAAAAAGTAATGACAAGAAATAACCTTCAGATTTTCAGAATAAAGGAGTTTAAGTTGCATTCCTTGTGAGTAACCCGAGCTGTAAATGTATGTTACCTGAAGTGTATTCCTTCCAAGAATTGTTTTTATTATTTCTTTGTCTAGAGTTGTAAACAGCTGAGTTTTACTCACAGATCTGTTATAATCTACTTTTTATACATAATGCATTTAATTCAACATTTTCTGTGGTAATCCTAACCCAAAGTACTGTGTGATGAATGTCGTCAGCGTTTTTTTTTTATTAAATTGCAAAGCTTAACTAGAAATATTTCTAATTGGGTATTCCTTGAAAAAGCCAGTGCATAAATTTACAAAGGAATTGAGATTTTGTCAAGTTTTCTAATCGCTATAGCTTTTCAACCTGATGGTGTAAACCATCATTTTTAAGTTTAAATTATTTGATGAGATAGGATTTATAGATTGAAATATTTAAGGTCTACTGCATTGGGTTGCAAAGATAAAGTAATTAGAACATTAGAGTTGGTGGCGATCTGTTTAGTTTCTTAAAATAAAGACAAACATTCGAATTGTTGCCTCTCTTTATTTTTTAATGTTAGAGGGGGGGGGGGGGAATAAGTTCTAAATAATTTCCATTAAAAGTGAGTTTCCTGAAGTTTTTATCTATAAAGTCCAAGCAGAAGTTTCTAAGGTTTTCACAGCACTCTGTCCCAAGTCTGTTTAATGTCTGAGATTTTGTCAGTTTTTTCTTGAGTAATAAGTTGACACGGTTTCTATTTTTCTCAGAGCTCTTCAATAACATGGCCTTTGTGTGTGAGTACTTCCTGGTCGGAGAACTAAAGGATGTTTCTGATTTGATATCTAGTATTTTTAACTCAGGGTTAAATATTTTAGTCTCCAGGTCTTGTTTTTCCAAATCATTAATCCCAACATCTGTGTTTATAATTTGACCTCTTTTGGGTCTCTTCTAAAAACATAAATTAGCCATTTAATAACAAATATTGAAAAAAAAAAAAAATATTAATTACTGAAACGATTCAATATTTTTTTTATATTTTTTTGGCATAATATTGTGTTTCTGATTTTTTTGCTGCAGGTACATAATTCATTTTTTATTTTTTAAAAATTATTTTGGTGAAAATTATTGTAAATGTCTAGTTTAGGAACATTTTTTGGCCATTTGTTCCTGAAAACTGTTGTTTATTCTATTATCATCAATGTCCACAATATTTTCACTGATTAGAAAAAAGAAAACTGTTTGAGCTTATTTTCTACAAGAGAGTGCAGCTGCCTCCAAGAAAAATGAGATTTGGCTAAATTTCAAAATTTTCTATTCCCTGTATCTTTTTAACCTGATCTGAAAACTTTAGAATGGGATATCCTTAATCCCGATCGGTTAAATAATCTGAGCTGGGAACTTTAGAATGGTGGATATCGGGATTAATGCTTGATCCACTCTTTTTTAATCTCCAGATTAAATAAATGCTTGTTCTTCTCCTTTCATTAATCTCGATTAATAACAAGAGGAGAACAAGCATTTATTTAATCTCGAGATTAAGAAAAAGAGTGGATCAAGCATATATCCCGATATCCACCATTCAAAAGTTCCCAGCTCTGATTGCATAAACCTTTTTTGTTTTAAACTTATTACTTACTTACTATTGACAAAATTTAGAGATACGGGGATTAGAAAAAAAATGTGCGGTACTTTGTTCTTTTCATGAGGAATCAAATTAAACATATTTGGGTTTTACTTAAAGGTGTAAACCTGTCCTCTTCATGTTTTTTTGAACTTGTTTAAAGAGACTGTAGTCGAAATTTGAATTAAAATTTAAAATTTAAATTTAAATTTACAACTGCACTATTCAAATTAATTTCTATGAGATTTATAATGATAAAGATATTGGGGTTCCTACAAAAGTGCTGTATTCTGTAAGGTTCCTTTATTTTCTGAAAGCATGAAACCACAATTTTAGAAATCAATTTTGCTTTGAACAAAAAAGGATTTTTAATTCATCCTTGATCAAATAAAGGCTTAAATTGCACATTTGTGAATCTCATAAACCGCTATATGAATGGAGGGTTACTTGAAACTATGTCTGTAGACCCTATAAATCAAATTCAAAATATCTTTTTTAAGTGAAAATATATAATTTATAATAGTTTTCTTCCCTAAACTGAAATGCTTTGTTGTAGGTTATATTTGGTCGAATGGGAGAAACTTTGTCATCAAGAGGCGCGAAGTCGACATGAAATTGCGAAGTATTGAGTTGTCGGGATAGAGAGTTTTGTCTAAAAGCCGAGGAACTGAGATTAGGAGGAAAGGAATTAAGATGGTTTGGCGAATACTTGATCTGGTGGGGAGAGGTTTTTAGATGACAATGGGAAGATGTTATGTGGTTGGGCGAATAGGTTACTAAACTACTATGATTAGGCGTTTTATTTATATATTTTGATGATAAATGATGAGTATGAGAAGATTGATGATGTATCTGAGTAAATGAATCAGGATCATAAGTAGGCGTGGTTCGCTTTGAACGAAGATGTTTCTGTCCTTTCTTGATAACTTGTTCTCCTGGTACCTGAAAAATAAAATGAAACAGATCTTTAATAAAGATTTAAACTCGTCCATACAGGCGCTACACGTCAAACTAAAGTAAAAATTTGTATTATGATTCCTCTTATTGAACAGCTATTAAAAACATCAAATGTTTTGAATTTACAATTTGTAATCAAATAAATTAGCTTTTTTTACAATTGTGCGTAAAATCAAAACTAGATAAGCAACGCAGTTGCAAAGTTGTAACAGTAATATCAATTGAATTCGACCATTTCCTCCTTGTAAGTTTTCAGTAGCTATGGCTGGCTAAGTTCCATTAAGGTTAGAAAACTCGTAACGTTCCTTCTTTTTTTCTGCTTAAAGGGACAGTAAAGGAAAAATGAAAGGGGGTATAGGCTGAAAGCTAATAACTTTAGCTCTCGATCGCGGCACCATGAAAGTTATCTCTGATGTTCCTATTTCGAAAAATTGATATACAACTGTGTCCAATTTATACGAAAATTAATAAATATACAATTTTGTATAAAAGTAGTGGGTTTAAAAAGATCAAATTCAGCAAATAAGCAACCAATCTGAAAACGATGATATCCCAGAGAAAGCTAATTGTAACTTAGGTTTACTCCAATTCTAATCTTATTTTTGTTATTTCTATTTTTAATAGATTTAATTTATAATATGATTTACACGTCCGTATTACTTGACCAGAAATTCGACCAATGACAGTGCAGTAAAGTGGTCACGTGATACAGGAAGAGACACGTGATCAGTATACTGCTCTGCCATTGGTGATAGTTCTGGTCACGTGATTTAAGTTTAAGATTTTCTAAATTTTACGTATATGAACTTTCGTATAATTTTAACACAGTTTTATATCAATTTCTCGAGACAGGAACATCAGATAAAACTTTCATGGGTCGCGATCAAGAGCTAAAGTGATTAGCTTTCAGCCTATACCCCCTTTAATTTTTCCTTTACAGTCTCTTTAAAATTGCATTTTCATGTTCAGAAAATATATATTTAGTCGGCTGGGTAAAAACGTAAATACATATCTAATCAGCTGGGTAAAAACGTAAATATATATCAGGTCAGCTGGGTTTAAAGTTAAATATATATTCGATCAGATGGGTTAAAACGTAAATATATATTCAGTCTGCTGGGTGAAAACGTAGATTTATATCAGGTAAGCTGGGTAAAAACGTAAATAAATATATATCATGTCAGCTAGGTAAAAACGTAGATATATATCAGGTCAGCTGGGTTTAAAGGTAAATATATATTCAGTCAGCTGGGTAAAAACGTAAATACACTTCAGTCAGCTGGGTAAAAACGTAATATCAGGTCAGCTGGGTAAAAAGTAAAAATGTAAATTAATATCCATGTTAAGCAAACTTAAATATATATCCGGTCAGCTGGGTGAAAACGTAAAAATGTATTCAGTCACCTGGGTAAAAATGTGAATATATATCAGGTCAGCTGGGTAGAAATAATAATTAAATATATATCCGAATAGCTGGGTAAAAATATAATTAAATATATATCCGAATAGCTGGGTAAAAATATAATTAAATATATATCTAAATAGCTGGGTAAAAATATAAATAAAATATATATCCGGTCAGTTGGGTAAAAACGTAAACCAGATAAGCAGGATAAAACGTAAATAAATATCTAAAAAGATTGTTGAAAGAGGGTGAATTTGATGGAGTTTTATATTTGATGAATATTCAGTAAAGTTTGGGGGGACGGGGGGGGGACACTTTCAGACATTTTTGTCTGCAAAAACTTTAACAATTTACCTACAAACACTACAGAAGCAAAATAACAATAAAGTAAAGGGAGGATTGGGAAGGGGGAGGGGCGACGAAGATTGATACCCTTAAAAAAAGAATTTAAAAAATAAATTTCCACGTTAGTTTAGTTAAAAATCAGGTTATTTGGCCTTTAATAACCTACTATCTATACATTGTTTTAATTATTTACCTTTTTTGGTTTATGTTGTGGACAAAACTTATGAATATGTTTTAAAATACGAAGAATAGTTTCAACATTGCTGGAAGTATCACTGTGGGAGTTTGGTTCACTTTGTTCACTCACAGAGTTTATACTGAGCAATGGGATATTTTGAGAATCTGGTCCACTGTGTTCTGTTTCATCACTATCGCTTTGCCCACTGTGCACTTTTCCTTCATGGATGTTTTTAGAGCTAAGCAGTACGCGCCTTTTCGGTTGGACACATAGAGTTCTTGATTCTAGATTGATCTGATTGCGGAGAATCATGTTTACATCCTCGCACATCTTCTCTAATGAATACTGATGACCTGAAATATATGCAATATCAATATCTCTACACTAGATTGATCTGATTGCGGAGAATCATGTTTACATCCTCGCACATCTACTCTAATGAATACTGATGACCTAAAATATATGCAACATCAATATCTCTACATTAAAAGTTCTAATCTCTGTTTGTCCGATTATAACTCAGGAACCCCATGAACGATTTGTCTTGAACTTTGATTAGGGAACTAGGGAGAACTACGGTATGTTCTTAGATTCGAAGTTAAGTGGGTCGACTTTAATGGCGAACACTTAGTTAACCGATAAAATCGTTCAAGTGCGGGTAAACGGCGGGAGTAACTTCTAGTAACCTTGGCTGCGCTTGGTTCCCAAGCTATAGTATTTTTTTAAAATCTCTGTTTTGGTGTTTTTTGATATTTCCGACTGTAAGTTGTGAACCCCTTGACCGATTTCCCTCAAATTTTGATCGAGGAACTCAAAAGTACCACGGGAATGTTTTTGAGTATTTAAGTTGAGCAAGTGGGTTCACTTTTATAGGGAAAAATAGGTATGCAGAATATATATACATAATATTTATATGTTAGATAAAGCTGGCCAAACGGCTGGACCGAATAGGCTGAACTTTTTTGAGAGAACCCATCGGTGCCCGGGGAGTAACAAAGGCTAAAAATAAAAATAAAAACAAAATATATATTTTTTTTAAATTCCACAGGCAAAGCCGGGTATTTCAGCTAGTATCATATATAACTCACATAGTTGAAAGAATACATTTATTGACACCCACCGCATGCAGAAAGGAAAAGAAAATTTCAAATAAAATATCTCAGAGCGTTGAATAGAATCAATATTCTTGTGACATTTACAATAAATTCTGTAGAAACTATCCGCAAACTGAATGCACAAGAAATTACTTAGAGCAAAAAATCCGCAAAAAGTTGATTAGTTTTCAGATCAGCTGGGATCGATATCGGGAGTAGGATAGACAGTTATATAGGAACACTCCAGAAACAAAGAAAATGAAAAATAAAAATAAAGGGACTGTAAGTGTAATTTCAAGTGATCCTCCGGCCTCCCTACATCGGGGGCAATGTCCGATTTACAACGGTACCAGCTTGAAACCTTTGACTGTTCATCGAGCAGAGAAATCATTCTATTGAAGCATATCGAAACCCGCTCGAATTCATTTCTCTAAAGCGTAATTGTATGTTGTCGTAACTCGAAAGTAGATCCACTGTTTTACGTTAACATCGTTTTCAAACATTCAAACGTTAATGTTCTTCTACTTTTAGAAACAAACAAATTGTGTAGCAATTAAAAATGTTTCAGTAGATTAATACGGATATGCTGCAACATCCTTGATCAGTCCAAGGTTTAAAGGGTACCCTAGTAAATCAGAGATACTCCTCTTGAAAGGAAAGTACACTTGAAATTAAGCTCACAGTCCCTTTATTCCAACCAATGAAATCAATTGAAAGGACTGTCCGCCTGGTGCTATTTAAAGAGTGTCAGGAATCATTCAAAATGTTGGAAATGTTTGAAACTGAAATTACACATATTGACTTTGGAGGAGTATGTGGAAAAATGTATTCAAACAAAAAATAGGGGAAGGGGTCCCGTTTGGACTATGGGCTTTCATAAATGCACAATTTATCGTACTTCTTGGTCGAACACGGATTTAACAATCAAGGAAGAAAATTAGTTTTTGTCACAAATCCTGGTGTTTTTTCTATGTATATATTTGCAACCCAATGTCGAAGTTCTTTATTATTTCAAACTATGAATTTTGTTAAATCAAGTAATAAAAGTCTAAAATATTAAAGGTTTACACCATCAGTTTACAAAGATATTTTTTTTAAAAAACTTATTTCTTCTGCATTTTTTTTTTTAATATCACTGAAGTGCTTTCCAAAAACGTTTAAATCGTTATTAATTAGTATCTAAATTTTACAAATGGGTAATAGAAGGAGGGAGAGTCTCCCGACCCCCCCCCCCCGTCCAGGGTATTTTGGCTACGGATACGTGAGTATGGTTAACAACTTATTTGTTAAATATTCATACAGTTTTTTACTCAATAGCGTTAACAAGATTAATTGTTGGGGAGGGGGGGGGGGGCAATCCCATTAAATGGAGTATAACGTCTGATATATAAATGGAATAGTGTGTGTTTGCGGTGAGGAGAAGGGGGGGGGAGAGTAGAGGAAGGGGTGAAATGAATTTTTTATATTCAGCCAATTTGATATTAATGGTTTCCCATATTTTTGATAAATAGGACAAATAGCAATATCATGGTAAATTGCAGAAGTATATAGATCTGGTAATTTACAAAAATTTTGTAACTATTTTCTTTAGATCCATAATTTATTGATTGTCAAAAGATATCTGTGATAATTTTCTTTTGTTATAGAGATTCATTGTAAACCACGTAGATTTTCCAATTTGAGAAGTTAAAATATGGAGTTAAAAAATTTTTTGCGGAATTTTTTTTTAGATTGAGAATTTATAGAAATTAACCCTATCTCTGCTGGGGTACTTGAAAACCAAGATATGCTTGGGGGGGGGGTCAATTCCACCCCCCCCTCTAAATCCCATGTTTGATGTCCAAATATGACAAATGATACAACATTGGAAAGCTCTTGAGCTCTACTTTTGGAATCTGCAAAAAAATTGCAAATTTGCAAAAATTGAATTTTTTATCGCAAAATCCAGTTATGTAGTAAAAATGTTTGCAAAAAAAAAGTTCTCCAAAAAATTAAAAATTATACATTTTTGAAAAGCCCTTGACCATGCCATTTTAAATATGCAAAAATTTTTGCAAAATTTTAAATAACCTGATTTTTAATTAAGAAAAACTAAAAATGTGCAAATTTCCTTTGACAGGTTGTTTGCAAAAAAATTGCAATTTTTTTCGCAAAACTTGTGCAATTCGTTTCCTTATGTCAAAGGCTTTCCAAAAAGCTAAATTTTATCAAAATCTGACAAGTGGAAGTGGGTCAAAACAAAGATTTAGTTTGTTACAAGAAAAAGCAGTCATTCAGGCAGTGTGCCTGAGGACTCAGGCAGTTAGTATTAAAGCCCGGTTTTAGGCCTAAAGGGAGGGCTTTGGGTATGTAAGAAAAGTCAGAAAATTTCAACAGCCTCAGACCAATACTTTTTAAGTTATGTAAAAAAAAAACTACAGGGGGGGGTCAAATTATAATATAATATATATATATAAATATATATAATATATATATTATATATATATATAATATATATATAACCAGCTTTGCACGCATTTCGATACAAGCACAGAGTAATCCCTTACATTAATTATTATCAAATGAATTAGGAGACACTGCAGATTTACCTACGCAAAGCAGGGCCAACGCCTCAGACACATTTTCCAGTTCATAGTCTTCTCTTTTCCAGTACCTGGGCAAATATTATACATTGAAAAATATTTATCTTTATTTTTGACAAACATTAACATATGACACTGTTCCTTCGTTTTTCAACTAACTAGTACAACTGTTCTTTTGTCTTCCAATTATCTATAGTTTATTCCTTTGTGTTACTTTCTAGTTAAAACTATTCCTTTGTGTTCCAATTATCTACTTAAAACTATTCCTTAATGTTCCAATTACCTTGTTAAAATTATTCCTCTGTTCTTCAACTACCTCATTAAAACTATTCCTTTGTGTTTTAATTATCTAGTTAAAACTATTCCTTTGTGTTCCAATTATCTAGTTAAAACTATTCCTTTGTGTTACAATTACCTTGTTAAAACTATTCCTTTGTGTTCCAATTATCTAGTTAAAACTATTCCTTTGTGTTACAATTATTTAGTTAAAACTATTCCTTTGTGTTACAATTACCGAATTATAACTATTCCTTTGTGTTCCAATTATCTAGTTTAAACTGTTCCTTTGTGTTCCAATTACCTTGTTAAAACAGAATTGTGAAGAGTTTGCGAAACAGAACATTTCTTGCATTTTATATCAGACATTTTCCTTAGACAAGGATTAACATATTATTTAATGCTAATGGTATTTAGGTGGATTCAATTAAATTCAAGATTTAAAAAGATTTTCTTTTAAAATTATGAGATTATTAAAATATTTAAAAGGACTGTTCGCTGTATATACAAATAAACAAGATTCTCTAATCGAAAACTATAAGATGTCTAAAAATATGATTGTCATATTTCAAACTTTTTTTTAATTACTAGATATGACAGAATTGATATTTGAAATATCAAAGCTCTAATACGTTAGGTTGCAAAGATATTAGGATTGGAAAAACCAAGTTACATGAAACCATTAGTGCTCTAAATCCAATTGTCTACATTTATAGTTTAAGTTGTTTTCACTACAAGTTTGCCTTTTTGGATTAGTCATCGTAGCTTATAAATATTTAAATCGGAGAGGCGAATATGATCTTCAAAACTGTGTTTGATAAAAACACGATGGCTATTTGATTGACTATTTTTACCTTTAGAAACAACTCGATGATCGAGAAATACATGATAAATCGGTGAATTTCTTTAAAAGTAACATTGTTTTAGGCTTAGGTTGTTCATAATTTTGAAAAGAATTATAATTATGTTTTTTTTAAGATCGGTGAACAATTTTTTTTTTTGTGTTAAGAACATTTAATAAATAATAAAAATAAATATGATATAGAGTTATAAAACCCAGTAATTGATGCTTGAACCACACATCTGAACCAAATTTGTTTTTTTTAGGACATTAAAACTAAAATGAAAATTAATATCTAATGGTACAATGTGTTTTGCAAATATTTTTCAGGTCTTCCAAGTTATTAATAATATAATGCCGAGTCTAAGTTTTTAACTTTCTTGGAAATCACAACTTTCAGTTTAAAAGGAAATGAGCCTTTGCCGCAAACTTAAATAAATTAGTTTGAAAGTTTACGCCATCAGGTTGCAAAGATATAAAGATTAGACAATTGAAACTCATGTCTTATACGATCTAGATTTTTTAAATTCCGTAATCCGTCTTGTTATGTAACTTCAAAATCTTTAAAAAACATTAAACGTGGATGTGATTTGCTTCGAAAACCATCAAATTTCAAATGTTTATGTTACAAGGAATTAATTTATAATTTTTATAGAGCATCACCCATTAATTATTTTTCAGAGGAACATAATGGAATTCTTTTCAGGGTATCGTTTCTGTCTTTCTCTAAATGAAATGTCTCTTGTAATTATGTCTACAATTCCTTTAGGAGGATTTATTGTGAGTAATCCGAATAAAAGAAAATGTGTTGCGTCGTAATCTGTGATTCCTCGAGACGGGCCCGTGATACCGGTCTCCTGAGATATCCACGAACAACTGGTGGAGAATTCAACCTCCGAAGTCCAAAAGTTTCCCCGTTTCTAGTTTCCAGTTTCTAGTTTGTAGTTCCTATCTCCTAGTTCCTAGTTCCTAATTTCTAGTTCCTAGTTTCTAGTTCCTAGTTTCTAGTTCCTAGTTTCTAGTTTCTAGTTTCTAGTTTCTAGTTTCTAGTTCCTAGTTTCTAGTTCCTAGTTTCTATTTCCTAGTTTCTAGTTTCTAGTTCCTGGTTCCTAGTTTCTGGTTTCTAGTTCCTGGTTTCTAGTTCCTAGTTTCTAGTTCCTAGTTTCTAGTTCCTAGTTTCTAGTTCCTAGTTTCTAGTTCCTAGTTTCTAGTTTCTAGTTCTTAGTTAATAATTCATAGTCTACAGATCCTAGTTCTTAGTTCTTATGTTCTGGTTTCTGGTTTCCAGTTTCTAGTTTCTAGTTCCTAGTTCCTAGTTCCTAGTTCCTAGTTTCTAATTTCTATTTCCAAGTTCCCGTTTCCTATTTCCTACTTCCTTGTTCCTATAAGTTTCTAGTGTCTAAATTCCAATTTAGAAATCTGAGTTTCAAATTCCTAGTTTCTTATTTCTTGTTCCCAGTTACAAGTTTAGAGTTTCAAGTAGAAAATTATTATTATTTATTTGAAATGCAAACCAACTTGAAATATTTCCAGATTTAACAACTTAATAGAGACATGAATTCCAACCCATAAACTTAATTCACTTCATAGTTATATTTACTGCTAGTATAACTTGGTTTACACCCGTTTACATAAATATCTCGATACAACACGAAAACCAAAAAACATTGATCTTGATTTTTTAACCTTATCCCTGGGTAGGCTATTCAGTACAGGGCAAAGCTTAATTAATAAAAAGTTATTATGCATTTCTAATTTTTTTATTGAAATGAAAACTTTCGTGTTTTAAAATTTTTAAAAGTTTGAAACAAAAAATATCAGTTTAAAACGATTTTGTTTTAGAATGATGATTTTTCTTAGGCAAAAAATAAAGAGATAAAAAATAAGAGAGAAAAATATGATTTCGAATGAAAAAAGAAAAATAGAAGTTGTTTTCTTTTCCCTCTAAATGTTCTGATATATTTCCCAAGGGAATAGATTGAAAGAATGGTTTCCAATCTTTTAACAATGTGACCTTGTTCACAAACTATATCTTGGTTCATTCGATTCCCTTAAGTTTTCCTGTACTCTCCTCTACCCTGAGTTCTCCTGTACTCCTCTCTACCCTGAGTTCTCCTGAACTCTCCTCTACCCTGAGTTCTTCTGTACTCCTTTCTACCCTGAGTTCTCCTGTACTCCTTTCTACCCTGAATTCTCCTGTACTCTCCTCTACCCTGAGTTCTTCTGTACTCCTTTCTACCCTGAGTTCTCCTGTACTCATCTCTACCCTGAGTTCTCCTGAACTCCTTTCTGCCTTGATATCTCTTGTACTCATCTCTACCCTGAATTCTCCTGAACTCCTCTGTACCCTGAGTTCTACTATACTCCTCTCTACCCTGAGTTCTCCTGTACTCCTCTCTACCCTGAGTTCTCCTATTCTCCTCTGTACCCTGAGTTCTCCTGTACTCTCCTATACCCTGAGTTCTCCTGTACTCCTCTCTATCCGGAGTTCTCCTGTACTCCTCTCTACCCTGAGTTCTCCTGTAGTCCTCTCTACTTTGAGTTCTCCTGTACTCCGCTCTACCCTGAGTTCTCCTGTAGTCCCCTCTATTTTGAGTTCTCCTGCTCTTCTCTCTACCTTGAGTTCTCCTGGACTCCTTTCTGCCTTGATATCTCCTGTACTCCTCTCTACCCTGAGTTCTCCTGTACTCCGCTCTACCCTGTGTTCTCCTGTAGTCCAATCTATTTTGAGTTTTCCTGCTCTTCTCTCTACCCTAAGTTCTACTATACTCCTCTCTAACCTGGGTTCTCCTGAACTCCTCTCTACCCTGAGTTCTCCTGTACTCCTCTCTACCCTGAGTTCTCCTGTACTCCTCTCTACCCTGAGTTCTTCTATACTCCTCTGTACCCTGAGTTCTCCTGTACTCTCCTCTACCTTGAGTTATCCTGTACTCCTCTCTACCCGGAGTTCTCCTGTACTCTCTTCCACCCTGAGTTCTCCTGTAGTCCTCTCTACCATGAGTTCTCCTGTACTCCTCTCTACCCTGAGTTCTCCTTTACTCCTCTGTACCCTGAGTTCTCCTTTACTCCTCTGTACCCTGAGTTCTCCTGAACTCTTCTGTACCCTAAGTTCTCATTTTCTCCTCTCTACCCTGAGTTCTCCTGAACTCCTCTTTACCCTAAGTTCTCCTTTACTACTCTGTACCCTGAGTTCTCCTGTACTCCTCTGTACTCTGAGTTCTCATGTACTTCTCTCTAACACGAGTTCTCCTGTACTCTCCTCCACCCTGAGTTCTCCTGTAGTCCTCTCTAACCTGAGTTCTCCTGTACTCCTCTCTACCCGGAGTTCTCCTGTACTTCTCTCTAACACGAGTTCTCCTGTACTCTCCTCCACCCTGAGTTCTCCTGTAGTCCTCTCTAACCTGAGTTCTCCTGTACTCCTCTCTACCCGGAGTTCTCCTGTACTCTCCTCCACCTTGAGTTCTCCTGTACTCCCCTCTAACCAGAGTTCTCCTGTACTCCTCTCTACCCTGAGTTCTCCTGTGCTCCTCTCTACCCTGAGTTCTACTGAACTCCTCTCTACCCTGAGTTCTCCTGTGTTTCTTTGTACCTTGATATCTTCTCAACTCTTCTCTAATTTGATTGCTTTTGTACTCCTCTCTACTCTGAGTTTTATACAAATTCAAAATGTTTATGGAAAATTTCCTGTACTTTATTAATTAAGCTAGGAAAACAAACACTTATCTATGAAAATACATTTAGGTATAAAAACAATTCATTTTATAACAGAAACTATAAATAAGAAGAATACAAAATACATTGAGCCACGTGAAATAAAGGTTGATTTCTGCGTCATGTAAACTTTTGCCAAAAAGGAAAAAATAAAACCCTAAAACATTAGATAGTGTTAAGAATTTGCGATTAAGCAGGACAAATTTTGATAATTATTTGAAGAAACTTGCTTTATTGATGATTATGGAGATTTAGATCAGAATACTACTTCATTTTGTTACATCTTAGATGACAAAAGTAAGACGATGTTAAGGTCGTCTTTGATTATTGAAATTAATTGCGGCATTCATTCGTCCACTTATTTTTATATATGTATGATTATTATTGGAAATATTAAGAATTTCCTTTACATTTTATTTTATGAATATCTTCTGTAATATTGAAAGCACAAAAAAACCAGATTAAATGCCGCATTTTTTTCAAAGACGAACTTCAAGTCATCTTAAGCTTCATAATGTTTCGTAGGACAGGGTGTATATATGCAAAAAAGTACGAATTTTTTTCAATTTTAATTATTTATACAAGCATGATTCCCTTTCATTGTAATCTTTGTGTTTTCTTTACCAAATCTTTTTCCTTAAGATCGACCAAGGTGATCGATAGAATTATGGATTTTTAGGTTGTCGTTATTTGTCTCATCCTTGTGGGTAATCCTGCACAGGGTTGACAAACACGATGAGATTGTAAAGACGACCTGAAACTCTTGAAATATGACGATACCAAGATTTGAGTCGTCATGACCTAGAATATAGCCCTTTAATTGCGTATTTAATGATTTGCGAAAGAAAGAAACAAGTTTACTGTTGCAGGAAATCATGAATATAGGAAAACTGACAGTCTATATATCGCTCCGTCGGCTTTCAAGTCTCATCCTTTGCGTGGGTAACCCTCTCTGTACATTACAAGTTTAAGATTATCAATCAAGATAATTAGGATTTCATCAAGAATATTCTAATGAGAGAGAAACAGTCTTAGAACAATTCTAAGTTTAAATTTAAATCAAACAACAGAACGAAAACCGTTTTTTTATACCTTAGACAGATGTACAGAATATGTCTAGAAAAGTAGACTGTATTATTTATTTTCAATTTTAAAAATCAAAATATTTAATGCCTAAAAAATTTGCATTTTTTTAATTAAATATGACTGTTTAAAAATCTTTTGACGAATTTTGACCAAATTGAAAGAATAAAAGGACTAAAATCTACAATCCCTTTTTAACTGCAGATATCGTAGATTCGTAGACCTTTCAAAATTCAAACCATGAATTTGGCTAAAGGTTAGCCTAGCAAGGTTGCAAAAATATAGGGATAAGAAAATTTAGGAAGTTCCTTTACAATAAGCTCAAACAATGAAACAATATCTATCTATCTTTTAATGTATTTATTTGACCTATCTTTCTATATTAATTCTTTCCACAGGGTGTCCCAATAAACATGGGAATTCAGTGACGAATTAGATATCGTCTTTTTAAATAATTCTTTGATTTAGTACAGTGATACCTACTGAGAAATCTGTAATCTGTAAGAGTTTCGTCTGCTATGTTCACATTTTGTTTGTTTATGTTTTGACTGCATAAGGATGTACTTACTACTTAGTAAAACAAGAAAATTGCAGTATACAAACAGAGTAAACTTGTCCGTCTTCACTGTTTATCTTGCGGAGACATTATAGACACATCTTGTAGTCTTTTACCCTTTTCATAAAATAAACTCTAGCAGACATAATGGTATTATGGCTTTTGAAATTAGGTATCACAATGCTAATTCACAACAAAGACGATATCGAATTCGTCAGTGAATTCCCATATTTTTTGGGACGCCCTGTACCATACATTTGTGTATATTTAAATTTCAATTCTATACTATACTGGTTCCCTTTTATACCAGCATAATATAAAGATTAAAACCTAGAATGCCAACAAATCCAGATTTATCTTATGGATATTGGATATTCGAACCAAACCACAATAAAATTCATACACTCCCCTTTTAAATTCAACCTTAAAATACTGGATGGTTTGAATCTATGATAAGAACCAGAAAACTGACATTAACGAAATAACGAAGTTGTTACACGGCAAATAGGTATACCAGTAACTTATTTAATATTCATTTTTTTTAAAGTTGTCATTCGTACATCCATCCTTCAACGCTGATATATTTAAGATATAAAACGTTGTTTTAATGGCTTTAAGGTGACATATCAATTCTTGACTGAGTGTTTTCCAATATTACAGTATACACCAGCAAGTTTTCCAATATTACAGTATACACCAGTAAGTTTTCCAATATTACAGTATACACCAGTAAGTTTTCCAATATTACAGTATACACCAGTAAGTTTTCCAATATTACAGTATACACCAGTAAGTTTTCCAATATTACAGTATACACCAGTAAGTTTTCCAATATTACAGTATAAACAAGCAAGTTTTCCAATATTACAGTATACACCAGTAAGTTTTCCAATAGGAAGACGACACTAAAGCAATACTACATTGTACTTAATGTTGTTACCACATAAATTTCAATTTATCGGTTCCTTTATATTGTTCATATGTGTACTGCAACACTTACTGAAGCGGGTTAGAAGTCGGCCCGGTACTTGAAATGAACCGGAGTTTCCATTGGTTTCAAAACAAACAGAGGCCGAAATTAAAGAATTTATGCGTTAGCTTAAATTCAAGCCGCAGCTCAAATATGGTTGGTTCCACTTAAATCGTATTCAGCGTTTCAAGATTTAAGCCGGCGCTCAATTGAAACCCGTTTTTGGGGGATTTAAAACGCGACTCAAATTCATTAAATTCGGACTCTCCATCTTAATCTGTTTACTTTCCATGATGTTTATTGGACTATTTAAAGTCATAACTTGAGACTTAAAGTCGTCTTCCTATTCTGGGACCAGATTCAATGAACAGCAAGACGCCGAGCTGGTGGCCCGTGTCAAGCAAAGGAGAAATGGTTGAACTCGTTAGGTGGTTCAACTATACCCATTCCTTAATAAAATCTTTAAAATTGTGTACTTACTTTTATTTCCCCCCTTCTTCCCCCCCCCCCCCCCCTTTATATTGTATAATTTTCTTGTTCCGAAGCTAATTAAAGTTTTCTCATTTTACTAATTATATTATGACTTCAAACTGAATTTTCATGTTTCATTATACAGAGAACCTTATACATTGTCTGTAATATAGTTTTAGACAGACACAGGCGCAGATAGAAAAAAAAAGATTTGTTATGAAAATATTTGGGAAAAAAGTATTTTTTCATCCAAACCTGTTCGTTTCTTAACAATCGTTCAAATTGCTTAAGGAACCTTTCAGCTCCGTTCGATATTTTTCCGAACTACAAATACCGATCGATAATTGAAAAAAAAACGAGCGTTCATCGTCAATAGCGTCCAGTGCTTACAAGTTACAAGATGTCTCATTAAACATGACGATATAAAGACGACTTAGAAATTGTCTTTTTACTTTGACATCTTTCCACTGACAATAAGATTGCTTGATTGCTTTGACAAAAATATCCAATTTTAGATAATTTTAGAACATTTTCTGAAATAAAAATAAAAAAAATCTGAAGAAAAAAAACATATTTGATCTGAAATAAACTAATTTCTGATATTTAAGAAGATGTAATACCATAAACTTTTATGCATTTTTTTCCCTAGAAATCAAATAAAAAATGTCATATTTTGCAACAATGACAATAACATCTTGGAAATGAATCGACATTTTATCCAAAATTGCTTTGTATGCAGTGTGCACAAAACATTTCATTTAATAAATGTTTTTTTTTCATATATAATCTATTTATCAAATTTATAATATAGGACCAAAAGGTAAAACCATAGATAAATAAATAAACATAGATAGCTTATGTACGCAAAATCACCAAGAATTGTACAGTCCGCGAACTCATACTTCTAGACGTCAAAGTGTACTTCAATGATAAGCGGGGTGGTTTGGTGTTCTAATGGATTTCATAGAATAGAGTGTAAAATAACTCCGGGAAAGGAACTATTTGAACAACAATATTTCACTGAGCAATATATCATATTGACGAGAACTGAAGAAGGACAAGAAAAGGACTATACTAACTTAAATTTAAAAACATGGGAATTCAGTGACGACTTGGATATCGTCTTTGTTATTAATGAGCATTGTAATACCTAATTTCTATAGCCATAATATTACCATTTCTGCTAGAGTTTATTTTATGAAAGGAGTAAAAGACTGTAAAGATGTATCTATGTCTCCACAAGATGAACAGTGAAGACGGAATAGTTTACTCTATATATGTATACTGCAATTTTCTTGTTTTACTATATGTACAATCGTTTGCTGTCAAAACATAAACAAACAAAATGTGAACAAAGCAGACGAAACTCTTACGATTGCAGCTTTTTCATTAGGTATCACTATACTAAATCAAAGAATTATTTATAAAGACGATATCGAATTCGTCACTGAATTCCCATGTTTATTGGGACACCCTGTATCTAATATTTATGTAAACGAAATATTTCAAAACTGATTCTTTGGCATTTCACACAGAGTAACCCATTAGACCTATACCTGAACAAAAATGACGGATTATTCCTGTTTTTCTATCTAAAAATAAATTGAGGTTCTCAAATATAGTAAGTGAGAGAATTGGGGGTCAGTTTAAAATACGTGTACAGTCCCTTTAAACTTGTCATTTTGCAGTTCTTATCTTTCACCTCAAAATATTGCTTCATAGTTAATCGTCATCTACGATATATGCATGAAAAAACATAATGAAATATTTATACTGAGTGTCCAAAATTAACATACGATTTCAGGAAATTAATTAATTTTTGTTAAGTTTACATTTTTTCTCACATGATTATTGATTACGCTAAAATAAGTATCTAATACATGTGTATTTTTTGTAAGTATATATCTATAATTGCCAGCACGATCCAGTAATTTGTTTAAGTATATATCTATAATTGCCAGCATGATCCGGTAATTTGTTTAAGTAAATAATAAATATCTATAATTGCCAGCATGATCCGTTAATTTGTTTAAGTATATATTTATAATTGCCAGCATGATCCGTTAATTTGTTTAACCCTATTCCCGGTAGTTTTTTTTACATAACTCAAAAAGTATTGGTCTGAGGCTGTTGAAATTTTCTGACTTTTCTTACATACCCAAAGCCCTCCCTTTAGGCCTAAAACCGGGCTTTAATACTAACTGCCTGAGTCCTCAGGCACACTGCCTGAATGACTGCTTTTGCCTGTA
>NW_019396394.1:178146-179175 GCF_000591075.1 Eurytemora carolleeae
TGTTCAAGTATATATCTATAATTGCCAGCATGATCCGGTAATTTGTTTAAGTATATATCTATAATTGCCAGCATGATCCGGTAATTTGTTTAAGTATATATCTATAATTGCCAGCATGATATCCGGTAATTTGTTTAGGTTTATATCTATAAATGTCCCCATGATCCGGTAATTTGTTTAAGTATACATCAATAATTGCCAGCATGATCCGGTAATTTGTTTAAGTATATATCTAAAATTGCCAGCATGATCCGGTAATTTGTTCAAGTATATATCTATAATTGCCAGCATGATCCGGTAATTTGTTTAAGTTATATCTATAATTGCCAGCATGATCCGGTAATATGTTTAAGTATATATCTATAATTGCCAGCATGATCCTGTAATATGTTTAAGTATATATTTCTAATTGCCAGCATGATCTGGTAATATGTTTAAGTATATATCTATATTTGCCAGCATGATCCGGTAATATGTTTAAGTATATATCTATAATTGCCATCATGATCCGGTAATTTGTTTAGGTTTATATCTATAATTTTCCGCATGATCCGGTAATATGTTTAAGTATATATCAATAATTGCCAGCATGATCCGGTAATTAATTGAAGTAATATCTATAATTGCCAGCATGATCCGGCAATTTATTGAAGCAATATCTATAATTGCCAGCATGATCCAGTAATTTGTTTAAAAGTACCATTGCTTGTTTTGCCAAAATACCGCTCTAGTGGTTTATTTGATTTTCGGGTATTCCATAAAAAAAATCAGTTATTTTTACAGAAACTATCCGATCAAATAATACTTGTATGCTTAAACATGCTAAAAAACTGTTTTTAAATAAAGGAAACGTTAATATACAAAAACCTTAAACAAAAAAAAGATTAAACCAAAATTCTTAAACATCGTTTTCACACGACAAGCTGGTTTTTTTAATTACTTACAATGCATTAATTTTAAATATTTTTAAATAAAAAATAACATCATGATATATGAAGGATTAGAGAATGTAGAGAAAGGATGGGATAA